>NC_142748.1:1880000-2042352 GCF_051943395.1 Hippocampus bargibanti | reverse complement strand
CTAGCGTAGGCTTGCGGCAGTTGTTCAAACACGAGCGCGCATTGCATGAGAAATTGCGCGCAACGCCCGGTTTCGCCTGCGTAGCGAGAGGGGTTGGGTAGCGGGAGCGGGTGCCCACCCGCGGACGGGGAGGACCGAATTGTGAGGGCTGCCAGACGTTCCTCGACCGTCTCGAATCGTTGAGCCAGCGAGGTGGTGATCTGGCGGAGTTCCGTGATGGCTTGCGCCATCTGGCTCGAACGCTCCGCTTGCATGGAGAGGGCGGTGAGGAATCTGTCTTCGCCGGCGGGATCCATGGGTGGTCGGAATATTATGTTACGATACTCGAGGCAAGGACGCCGGGCTCGAGTGGCGAGGGAAGGAGGGAAGGCTTGGATCCGAAATGCAACGGCGAGACAGAGATCAGGGTAAAGTCTTTTACTGGAACACGCATGCAAAACAACAAACTCATAAAGTGGGGAATGTGCGTAAAGGCAATGGAAGAAATAGCGAACCTGACAGCAAGGTAGTAGTGGGGGTGACTTCCGAAATATTCCGACGGAGACAGGATAGCGCAATCGGTAGATATAGTCAGAAGGCACAATTACGGGAATGACAAACAGCTGTGGGAACCCAGGTGCGTGATGATGGGAGGGGCCGTCTCCAGGGAGCAGCGGAGGAGATGACAGGAGGGGCGGGGCGCGCCCAGGACGGCGACGAGATGTGACAAAACGCATTTTCAGAGCAAGAGAAACACGTTTTCTGAACTTAATGTTTTATTCATTGTTTTAACTTTTTTTCGATGAAATTAGTGCTATATAGGCTGCAGAGTACTCATCTGACACGTATACAAGTGAAAATATGATGATTCAGCCTTTTGTTTAGCTGTGAGGATCATATGAACTTTTTATTGCCTTAAACGCATTTTCAGGGCAAGAGAAACACGTTTTCTGAACTTAATGTTTTATTCATTGTTTTAACTTTTTTTGATGACATTTGTGTCTATATAGGGCTGGAGAGTGCTCATCTGACACTTATACAAGTGAAAACATGAAGATTCAGCCTTTTGTTTAGCTGTGAGGATCATATGAACTTTTTATTGCCTTAAACGCATTTTCAGAGCAAGAGAAACACGTTTTCTGAACTTAGTGTTTTCTTAATGGTTTTAAGTTTTATGATGAAATTAGTGTCTATATTGGCTGGAGAGTAATAATCTGACACATATACAAGTGAAAACATGAAGATTCAGCCTTTTGTTTAGCTGTCAAGATCATATGAACTTTTTATTGCCTTAAACGCATTTTCAGAGCAAGAGAAACACGTTTTCTGAACTTAATGTTTTATTCATTGTTTTAACTTTTTTCGATGAAATTCGTGTCCATATAGGCTGCAGAGTACTAATCTGACACTTATACAAGTGAAAACATGAAGATTCAGCCTTTTGTTTAGCTGTTAGGATCATATGAACTTTTTATTGCCTTAAACGCATTTTCAGAGCAAGAGAAACACGTTTTCTGAACTTAATGTTTTATTCATTGTTTTAACTTTTTTTGATGACATTTGTGTCTATATAGGGCTGGAGAGTGCTCATCTGACACTTATACAAGTGAAAACATGACGATTCAGCCTTTTGTTTAGCTGTGAGGATCATATGAACTTTTTATTGCATTAAACGCATTTTCAGAGCAAGAGAAACACGTTTTCTGAACTTAGTGTTTTCTTAATGGTTTTAAGTTTTATGATGAAATTAGTGTCTATATTGGCTGGAGAGTAATAATCTGACACATATACAAGTGAAAACATGAAGATTCAGCCTTTTGTTTAGCTGTCAAGATCATATGAACTTTTTATTGCCTTAAACGCATTTTCAGAGCAAGAGAAACACGTTTTCTGAACTTAATGTTTTTATTCATTGTTTTGACTTTTTTGATGAAATTAGTACTATATAGGCTGCAGAGTACTCATCTGACACTTATACAAGTTAAAACATGAAGATCAGCCTTTTGTTTAGCTGTCAAGATCATATGAACTTTTTATTGCCTTAAACGCATTTTCAGAGCAAGAGAAACACGTTTTCTGAACTTAATGTTTTATTCATTGTTTTGACTTTTTTGATGAAATTAGTACTATATAGGCTGCAGAGTACTCATCTGACACTTATACAAGTGAAAACATGAAGATTCAGCCTTTTGTTTAGCTGTGAGGATCATATGAACTTTTTATTGCCTTAAACGCATTTTCAAAACAAGAGAAACGTTTTCTGAACTTAATGTTTTATTCATTGTTTTGACTTTTTTGATTAAATTAGTACTATATAGGCTGCAGAGTACTCATCTGACAGTTATACAAGTGAAAACATGAAGATTCAGCCTTTTGTTTAGCTGTGAGGATCATATGAACTTTTTATTGCCTTAAACGCATTTTCAGAGCAAGAGAAACACGTTTTCTGAACTTAATGTTTTATTCATTATTTTATCTTTTTTGATGAAATTAGTGTCTATATAGGCTGGAGAGTGCTAATCTGACAGGTATACAAATGAAAACATGAAGATTCAGCCTTTTGTTTAGCTGTCAAGATCATATGAACTTTTTATTGCCTTAAACGCATTTTCAGAGCAAGAGAAACACGTTTTCTGAACTTAATGTTTTATTCATTGTTTTAACTTTTTTTCGATGAAATTCGTGTCCATATAGGCTGCAGAGTACTAATCTGACACTTATACAAGTGAAAACATGAAGATTCAGCCTTTTGTTTAGCTGTGAGGATCATATGAACTTTTTATTGCCTTAAACGCATTTTCAGAGCAAGAGAAACACGTTTTCTGAACTTAGTGTTTTCTTAATGGTTTTTAATTTTATGATGAAATTAGTGTCTATATTGGCTGGAGAGTGCTAATCTGACACATATACAAGTGAAAACATGAAGATTCAGCCTTTTGTTTAGCTGTCAAGATCATATGAACTTTTTATTGCCTTAAACGCATTTTCAGAGCAGAGAAACACGTTTTCTAAACTTAATGTTTTCTTAATGGTTTTAAGTTTTATGATGAAATTAGTGTCCATATAGGCAGCAGAGTACTAATCTGACACGTATACAAGTGAAAACATGATGATTCAGCCTTTTGTTTAGCTGTCAAGATCATATGAACTTATTATTGCCTTAAACGCATTTTCAGAGCAAGAGAAACACGTTTTCTGAACTAAATGTTTTATTCATTGTTTTAACTTTTTTTGATGACATTTGTATCTATATAGGGCTGGAGAGTGCTCATCTGACACTTATACAAGTTAAAACATGAAGATTCAACCTTTTGTTTAGCTGTGAGGATCATATGAACTTTTTATTGCCTTAAACGCATTTTCAGAGCAAGAGAAACACGTTTTCTAAACTTAATGTTTTCTTAATGGTTTTAAGTTTTATGATGAAATTAGTGTCCATATAGGCTGGAGAGTGCTAATCTGACAGGTATACAAATGAAAACATGAAGATTCAGCCTTTTGTTTAGCTGTCAAGATCATATGAACTTTTTATTGCCTTAAACGCATTTTCAGAGCAAGAGAAACACGTTTTCTGAACTTAATGTTTTATTCATTGTTTTAACTTTTTTTCGATGAAATTCGTGTCCATATAGGCTGCAGAGTACTAATCTGACACGTATACAAGTGAAAACATGATGATTCAGCCTTTTGTTTAGCTGTCAAGATCATATGAACTTTTTATTGCCTTAAACGCATTTTCAGAGCAAGAGAAACACGTTTTCTAAACTTAATGTTTTCTTAATGGTTTTAAGTTTTATGATGAAATTAGTGTCTATATAGGCTGGAGAGTGCTAATCTGACACGTATACAAGTGAAAACATGATGATTCAGCCTTTTGTTTAGCTGTGAGGATCATATGAACTTTTTATTGCCTTAAACGCATTTTCAGAGCAAGAGAAACACGTTTTCTGAACTTAATGTTTTATTCATTATTTTATCTTTTTTGATGAAATTATTGTCTATATAGGCTGGAGAGTGCTAATCTGACAGGTACACAAATGAAAACATGAAGATTCAGCCTTTTGTTTAGCTGTCAAGATCATATGAACTTTTTATTGCCTTAAACGCATTTTCAGAGCAAGAGAAACACGTTTTCTGAACTTAATGTTTTATTCATTGTTTTAACTTTTTTTTCGATGAAATTCGTGTCCATATAGGCTGCAGAGTACTAATCTGACACTTATACAAGTGAAAACATGAAGATTCAGCCTTTTGTTTAGCAGTGAGGATCATATGAACTTTTTATTGCCTTAAACGCATTTTCAGATCAAGAGAAACACGTTTTCTAAACTTAATGTTTTCTTAATGGTTTTAAGTTTTATGATAAAATTAGTGTCTATATAGGCTGGAGAGTGCTAATCTGAACCGTATACAAGTGAAAACATGAAAATTCAGCCTTTTGTTTAGCTGTGAGGATCATATGAACTTTTTATTGCCTTAAACGCATTTTCAGAGCAAGAGAAACACGTTTTCTAAACTTAATGTTTTCTTAATGGTTTTAAGTTTTATGATGAAATTAGTGTCTATATAGGCTGGAGAGGTCTACTCTGACACGTATACAAGTGAAAACATGATAATTCAGCCTTTTGTTTAGCTGTCAAGATCATATGAACTTTTTATTGCCTTAAACGCATTTTCAGAGCAAGAGAAACACGTTTTCTAAACTTAATGTTTTCTTAATGGTTTTAAGTTTTATGATGAAATTAGTGTCTATATAGGCTGGAGAGTGCAAATCTGACACGTATACAAGTGAAAACATGATGATTCAGCCTTTTGTTTAGCTGTGAGGATCATATGAACTTTTTATTGCCTTAAACGCATTTTCAGATCAAGAGAAACACGTTTTCTGAACTTAATGTTTTATTCATTATTTTATCTTTTTTGATGAAATTAGTGTCTATATAGGCTGGAGAGTGCTAATCTGACAGGTATACAAATGAAAACATGAAGATTCAGCCTTTTGTTTAGCTGTCAAGATCATATGAACTTTTTATTGCCTTAAACGCATTTTCAGAGCAAGAGAAACACGTTTTCTGAACTTAATGTTTTATTCATTATTTTATCTTTTTTTGATGAAATTAGTGTGTATATAGGCTGCAGAGTGCTCATCTGACACTTAAACAAGTTAAAACATGAAGATTCAGCCTTTTGTTTAGCTGTGAGGATCATATGAACTTTTTATTGCCTTAAACGCAATTTCAGAGCAAGAGAAACACGTTTTCCGAACTTAGTGTTTTCTTAATGGTTTTAAGTTTTATGATGAAATTAGTGTCTATATTGGCTGGAGAGTGCTAATCTGACACATATACAAGTGAAAACATGAAGATTCAGCCTTTTGTTTAGCTGTGAGGATCATATGAACTTTTTATTGCCTTAAACGCATTTTCAGGGCAAGAGAAACACGTTTTCTGAACTTAATGTTTTATTCATTGTTTTAACTTTTTTTGATGACATTTGTGTCTATATAGGGCTGGAGAGTGCTCATCTGACACTTATACAAGTGAAAACATGAAGATTCAGCCTTTTGTTTAGCTGTGAGGATCATATGAACTTTTTATTGCCTTAAACGCATTTTCAGAGCAAGAGAAACACGTTTTCCGAACTTAGTGTTTTCTTAATGGTTTTAAGTTTTATGATGAAATTAGTGTCTATATTGGCTGGAGAGTGCTAATCTGACACATATACAAGTGAAAACATGAAGATTCAGCCTTTTGTTTAGCTGTGAGGATCATATGAACTTTTTATTGCCTTAAACGCATTTTCAGAGCAAGAGAAACACGTTTTCTGAACTTAATGTTTTATTCATTGTTTTAACTTTTTTCGATGAAATTAGTACTATATAGGCTGCAGAGTACTCATCTGACACTTATACAAGTGAAAACATGAAGATTCAGCCTTTTGTTTAGCTGTGAGGATCATATGAACTTTTTATTGCCTTAAACGCATTTTCAGAGCAAGAGAAACACGTTTTCTAAACTTAATGTTTTCTTAATGGTTTTAAGTTTTATGATGAAATTAGTGTCTATATAGGCTGGAGAGTGCAAATCTGACACGTATACAAGTGAAAACATGATGATTCAGCCTTTTGTTTAGCTGTGAGGATCATATGAACTTTTTATTGCCTTAAACGCATTTTCAGAGCAAGAGAAACACGTTTTCTGAACTAAATATTTTATTCATTGTTTTAACTTTTTTTGATGACATTTGTGTCTATATATGGCTGGAGAGTTCTCATCTGACACTTATACAAGTTAAAACATGAAGATTCAGCCTTTTGTTTAGCTGTGAGGATCATATGAACTTTTTATTGCCTTAAACGCATTTTCAGAGCAAGAGAAACACGTTTTCTAAACTTAATGTTTTCTTAATGGTTTTAAGTTTTATGATGAAATTAGTGTCTATATAGTCTGCAGAGTACTCATCTGACACTTATACAAGTGAAAACATGAAGATTCAGCCTTTTGTTTAGCTGTGAGGATCATATGAACTTTTTATTGCCTTAAACGCATTTTCAGAGCAAGAGAAACACGTTTTCCGAACTTAGTGTTTTCTTAATGGTTTTAAGTTTTATGATGAAATTAGTGTCTATATTGGCTGGAGAGTGCTAATCTGACACATATACAAGTGAAAACATGAAGATTCAGCCTTTTGTTTAGCTGTGAGGATCATATGAACTTTTTATTGCCTTAAACGCATTTTCAGAGCAAGAGAAACACGTTTTCTGAACTTAATGTTTTATTCATTGTTTTAACTTTTTTTCGATGAAATTAGTACTATATAGGCTGCAGAGTACTCATCTGACACGTATACAAGTGAAAATATGATGATTCAGCCTTTTGTTTATCTGTGAGGATCATATGAACTTTTTATTGCCTTAAACGCATTTTCAGAGCAAGAGAAACATGTTTTCTGAACTTAGTGTTTTCTTAATGGTTTTAAATTTTATGATGAAATTAGTGTCTATATTAGCTGGAGAGTGCTAATCTGACACATATACAAGTGAAAACATGAAGATTCAGCCTTTTGTTTAACTGTGAGGATCATATGAACTTTTTATTGCCTTAAACGCATTTTCAGAGCAAGAGAAACACGTTTTCTGAACTTAATGTTTTATTCATTGTTTTAACTTTTTTCGATGAAATTAGTACTATATAGGCTGCAGAGTACTCATCTGACACTTATACAAGTGAAAACATGAAGATTCAGCCTTTTGTTTAGCTGTGAGGATCATATGAACTTTTTATTGCCTTAAACGCATCTTCAGAGCAAGAGAAACACGTTTTCCGAACTTAATGTTTTCTTAATGGTTTTAAGTTTTATGATGAAATTAGTGTCTATATAGGCTGCAGAGTACTCATCTGACACTTATACAAGTGAAAACATGAAGATTCAGCCTTTTGTTTAGCTGTGAGGATCATATGAACTTTTTATTGCCTTAAACGCATTTTCAGAGCAAGAGAAACACGTTTTCTGAACTTAATGTTTTATTCATTGTTTTAACTTTTTTTGATGACATTTGTGTCTATATAGGGCTGGAGAGTGCTCATCTGACACTTATACAAGTGAAAACATGAAGATTCAGCCTTTTGTTTAGCTGTGAGGATCATATGAACTTTTTATTGCCTTAAACGCATTTTCAGAGCAAGAGAAACACGTTTTCCGAACTTAGTGTTTTCTTAATGGTTTTAAGTTTTATGATGAAATTAGTGTCTATATTGGCTGGAGAGTGCTAATATGACACATATACAAGTGAAAACATGAAGATTCAGCCTTTTGTTTAGCTGTCAAGATCATATGAACTTTTTATTGCCTTAAACGCATTTTCAGAGCAAGAGAAACACGTTTTCTGAACTTAATGTTTTATTCATTGTTTTAACTTTTTTTCGATGAAATTCGTGTCCATATATGCTGCAGAGTACTAATCTGACACTTATACAAGTGAAAACATGAAGATTCAGCCTTTTGTTTAGCTGTGAGGATCATATGAACTTTTTATTGCCTTAAACGCATTTTCAGAGCAAGAGAAACACGCTTTCTGAACTTAATGTTTTATTCATTGTTTTAACTATTTTTGATGACATTTGTGTCTATATAGGGCTGGAGAGTGCTCATCTGACACTTATACAAGTGAAAACATGAAGATTCAGCCTTTTGTTTAGCTGTGAGGATCATATGAACTTTTTATTGCCTTAAACGCATTTTCAGAGCAAGAGAAACACGTTTTCTGAACTTAGTGTTTTCTTAATGGTTTTAAGTTTTATGATGAAATTAGTGTCTATATTGGCTGGAGAGTGCTAATCTGACACGTATACAAGTGAAAACATGATGATTCAGCCTTTTGTTTAGCTGTCAAGATCATATGAACTTTTTATTGCCTTAAACGCATTTTCAGAGCAAGAGAAACACGTTTTCTGAACTTAATGTTTTATTCATTGTTTTAACTTTTTTTTCGATGAAATTCGTGTCCATATAGGCTGCAGAGTACTAATCTGACACTTATACAAGTGAAAACATGAAGATTCAGCCTTTTGTTTAGCTATGAGGATCATATGAACTTTTTATTGCCTTAAACGCATTTTCAGAGCAAGAGAAACACGTTTCTGAACTTAATGTTTTCTTAATGGTTTTACATTTTATGATAAAATTAGTGTCTATATAGGCTGGAGAGTGCTAATCTGAACCGTATACAAGTGAAAACATGAAAATTCAGCCTTTTGTTTAGCTGTGAGGATCATATGAACTTTTTATTGCCTTAAACGCATTTTCAGACCAAGAGAAACACGTTTTCTAAACTTAATGTTTTCTTAATGGTTTTAAGTTTTATGATGAAATTAGTGTCCATATAGGCTGGAGAGTGCTACTCTGACACGTATACAAGCGAAAACATGATGATTCAGCCTTTTGTTTAGCTGTCAAGATCATATGAACTTTTTATTGCCTTAAACGCATTTTCAGAGCAAGAGAAACACGTTTTCTAAACTTAATGTTTTCTTAATGGTTTTAAGTTTTATGATGAAATTAGTGTCTATATAGGCTGGAGAGTGCAAATCTGACACGTATACAAGTGAAAACATGATGATTCAGCCTTTTGTTTAGCTGTGAGGATCATATGAACTTTTTATTGCCTTAAACGCATTTTCAGAGCAAGAGAAACACGTTTTCTGAACTAAATGTTTTATTCATTGTTTTAACTTTTTTTGATGACATTTGTGTCTATATATGGCTGGAGAGTTCTCATCTGACACTTATACAAGTTAAAACATGAAGATTCAGCCTTTTGTTTAGCTGTCAAGATCATATGAAATTTTTATTGCCTTAAACGCATTTTCAGAGCAAGAGAAACACGTTTTCTGAACTTAATGTTTTATTCATTGTTTTGACTTTTTTGATGAAATTAGTACTATATAGGCTGCAGAGTACTCATCTGACACTTATACAAGTGAAAACATGAAGATTCAGCCTTTTGTTTAGCTGTGAGGATCATATGAACTTTTTATTGCCTTAAACGCATTTTCAGAGCAAGAGAAACACGTTTTCTGAACTTAATGTTTTATTCATTGTTTTAACTTTTTTTCGATGAAATTAGTACTATATAGGCTGCAGAGTACTCATCTGACACATATACAAGTGAAAATATGATGATTCAGCCTTTTGTTTAGCTGTGAGGATCATATGAACTTTTTATTGCCTTAAACGCATTTTCAGAGCAAGAGAAACACGTTTTCTGAACTTAGTGTTTTCTTAATGGTTTTAAATTTTATGATGAAATTAGTGTCTATATTAGCTGGAGAGTGCTAATCTGACACATATACAAGTGAAAACATGAAGATTCAGCCTTTTGTTTAACTGTGAGGATCATATGAACTTTTTATTGCCTTAAACGCATTTTCAGAGCAAGAGAAACACGTTTTCTGAACTTAATGTTTTATTCATTGTTTTAACTTTTTTCGATGAAATTAGTACTATATAGGCTATACAAGTGAAAACATGAAGATTCAGCCTTTTGTTTAGCTGTGAGGATCATATGAACTTTTTATTGCCTAAACGCATTTTCAGAGCAAGAGAAACACTTTTTCTGAACTTAGTGTTTTCTTAATAGTTTTAAGTTTTATGATGAAATTAGTGTCTATATTAGCTGGAGAGTGCTAATCTGACACATATACAAGTGAAAACATGAAGATTCAGCCTTTTGTTTAGCTGTGAGGATCATATGAACTTTTTATTGCCTTAAACGCATTTTCCGAGCAAGAGAAACACGTTTTCTGAACTTAATGTTTTACATTGTTTTAACTTTTTTTCGATGAAATTCGTGTCCATATAGGCTGCAGAGTACTAATCTGACACGTATACAAGTGAAAACATGAAGATTCAGCCTTTTGTTTAGCTGTCAAGATCATATGAACTTTTTATTGCCTTAAACGCATTTTCAGAGCAAGAGAAACACGTTTTCTGAACTTAATGTTTTATTCATTGTTTTAACTTTTTTTCGATGAAATTCGTGTCCATATAGGCTGCAGAGTACTAATCTGACACTTATACAAGTGAAAACATGAATATTCAGCCTTTTGTTTAGCTGTTAGGATCATATGTACTTTTTATTGCCTTAAACGCATTTTCAGAGCAAGAGAAACACGTTTTCTGAACTTAATGTTTTATTCATTGTTTTAACTTTTTTTGATGACATTTGTGTCTATATAGGGCTGGACAGTGCTCATCTGACAGTTATACAAGTGAAAACATGAAGATTCAGCCTTTTGTTTAGCTGTTAGGATCATATGAACTTTTTATTGCCTTAAACGCATTTTCAGAGCAAGAGAAACACGTTTTCTGAACTTAGTGTTTTCTTAATGGTTTTAAGTTTTATGATGAAATTAGTGTTTATATTGGCTGGAGAGTGCTAATCTGACACGTATACAAGTGAAAACATGAAGATTCAGCCTTTTGTTTTGCTGTGAGGATCATATGAACTTTTTATTGCCTTAAACGCATTTTCAGAGCAAGAGAAACACGTTTTCTGAACTTAATGTTTTATTCATTGTTTTAACTTTTTTTCGATGAAATTCGTGTCCATATAGGCTGCAGAGTACTAATCTGACACTTATACAAGTGAAAACATGAAGATTCAGCCTTTTGTTTAGCTGTGAGGATCATATGAACTTTTTATTGCCTTAAACGCATTTTCAGAGCAAGAGAAACACGTTTTCTGAATTTAGTGTTTTCTTAATGGTTTTAAGTTTTATGATGAAATTAGTGTCTATATTGGCTGGAGAGTACTAATCTGAAACATACAAGTGAAAACATGAAGATTCAGCCTTTTGTTTAGCTGTCAAGATCATATGACCTTTTTATTGCCTTAAACGCATTTTCAGAGCAAGAGAAACACGTTTTCTAAACTTAATGTTTTCTTAATGGTTTTAAGTTTTATGATGAAATTAGTGTCCATATAGGCTGCAGAGTACTAATCTGACACGTATACAAGTGAAAACATGATGATTCAGCCTTTTGTTTAGCTGTGAGGATCATATGAACTTTTTATTGCCTTAAACGCATTTTCAGAGCAAGAGAAAAACGTTTTCTGAACTTAATGTTTTATTCATTATTTTATCTTTTTTGATGAAATTAGTGTCTATATAGGCTGGAGAGTTCTAATCTGACAGGTATACAAATGAAAATATGAAGATTCAGCCTTTTGTTTAGCTGTCAAGATCATGTGAACTTTTTATTGCCTTAAACGCATTTTCAGAGCAAGAGAAACACGTTTTCTGAACTTAATGTTTTATTCATTGTTTTAACTTTTTTTCGATGAAATTCGTGTCCATATAGGCTGCAGAGTACTAATCTGACACGTATACAAGTGAAAACATGATGATTCAGCCTTTTGTTTAGCTGTCAAGATCATATGAACTTTTTATTGCCTTAAACGCATTTTCAGAGCAAGAGAAACACGTTTTCTAAACTTAATGTTTTCTTAATGGTTTTAAGTTTTATGATGAAATTAGTGTCTATATAGGCTGCAGAGTACTCATCTGACACTTATACAAGTGAAAACATGAAGATTCAGCCTTTTGTTTAGCTGTGAGGATCATATGAACTTTTTATTGCCTTAAACGCATTTTCAGAGCAAGAGAAACACGTTTTCTGAACTTAATGTTTTATTCATTGTTTTAACTTTTTTTGATGACATTTGTGTCTATATAGGGCTGGAGAGTGCTCATCTGACACTTATACAAGTGAAAACATGAAGATTCAGCCTTTTGTTTAGCTGTCAAGATCATATGAACTTTTTATTGCCTTAAACGCATTTTCAGAGCAAGAGAAACACGTTTTCTGAACTTAATGTTTTATTCATTGTTTTAACTTTTTTTCGATGAAATTCGTGTCCATATAGGCTGCAGAGTACTAATCTGACACTTATACAAGTGAAAACATGAAGATTCAGCCTTTTGTTTAGCTGTGAGGATCATATGAACTTTTTATTGCCTTAAACGCATTTTCAGAGCAAGAGAAACACGTTTTCTGAACTTAATGTTTTATTCATTGTTTTAACTTTTTTTGATGACATTTGTGTCTATATAGATCTGGCGAGTGCTCATCTGACAGTTATACAAGTGAAAACATGAAGATTCAGCCTTTTGTTTAGCTGTGAGGATCATATGAACTTTTTATTGCCTTAAACGCATTTTCAGAGCAAGAGAAACACGTTTTCTGAACTTAGTGTTTTCTTAATGGTTTTAAGTTTTATGATGAAATTAGTGTCTATATTGGCTGGAGAGTGCTAATCTGACACGTATACAAGTGATTCAGCCTTTTGTTTAGCTGTCAAGATCATATGAACTTTTTATTGCCTTAAACGCATTTTCAGAGCAAGAGAAACACGTTTTCTAAACTTAATGTTTTCTTAATGGTTTTGAGTTTTATGATGAAATTAGTGTCTATATAGGCTGCAGAGTACTCATCTGACACTTATACAAGTGAAAACATAAAGATTCAGCCTTTTGTTTAGCTGTGAGGATCATATGAACTTTTTATTGCCTTAAACGCATTTTCAGAGCAAGAGAAACACGTTTTCTGAACTTAATGTTTTATTCATTGTTTTAACTTTTTTTGATGACATTTGTGTCTATATAGGGCTGGAGAGTGCTCATCTGACACTTATACAAGTGAAAACATGAAGATTCAGCCTTTTGTTTAGCTGTGAGGATCATATGAACTTTTTATTGCCTTAAACGCATTTTCAGAGCAAGAGAAACACGTTTTCCGAACTTAGTGTTTTCTTAATGGTTTTAAGTTTTATGATGAAATTAGTGTCTATATTGGCTGGAGAGTGCTAATCTGACACATATACAAGTGAAAACATGAAGATTCAGCCTTTTGTTTAGCTGTCAAGATCATATGAACTTTTTATTGCCTTAAACGCATTTTCAGAGCAAGAGAAACACGTTTTCTGAACTTAATGTTTTATTCATTGTTTTAACTTTTTTTTCGATGAAATTCGTGTCCATATAGGCTGCAGAGTACTAATCTGACACTTATACAAGTGAAAACATGAAGATTCAGCCTTTTGTTTAGCTGTGAGGATCATATGAACTTTTTATTGCCTTAAACGCATTTTCAGAGCAAGAGAAACACGTTTTCTGAACTTAATGTTTTCTTAATGGTTTTACATTTTATGATAAAATTAGTGTCTATATAGGCTGGAGAGTGCTAATCTGAACCGTATACAAGTGAAAACATGTAAATTCAGCCTTTTGTTTAGCTGTGAGGATCATATGAACTTTTTATTGCCTTAAACGCATTTTCAGACCAAGAGAAACACGTTTTCTAAACTTAATGTTTTCTTAATGGTTTTAAGTTTTATGATGAAATTAGTGTCCATATAGGCTGGAGAGTGCTACTCTGACACGTATACAAGCGAAAACATGATGATTCAGCCTTTTGTTTAGCTGTCAAGATCATATGAACTTTTTATTGCCTTAAACGCATTTTCAGAGCAAGAGAAACACGTTTTCTAAACTTAATGTTTTCTTAATGGTTTTAAGTTTTATGATGAAATTAGTGTCTATATAGGCTGGAGAGTGCAAATCTGACACGTATACAAGTGAAAACATGATGATTCAGCCTTTTGTTTAGCTGTGAGGATCATATGAACTTTTTATTGCCTTAAACGCATTTTCAGAGCAAGAGAAACACGTTTTCTGAACTAAATGTTTTATTCATTGTTTTAACTTTTTTTGATGACATTTGTGTCTATATATGGCTGGAGAGTTCTCATCTGACACTTATACAAGTTAAAACATGAAGATTCAGCCTTTTGTTTAGCTGTGAGGATCATATGAACTTTTTATTGCCTTAAACGCATTTTCAGAGCAAGAGAAACACGTTTTCCGAACTTAGTGTTTTACATTGTTTTAACTTTTTTTCGATGAAATTCGTGTCCATATAGGCTGCAGAGTACTAATCTGACACGTATACAAGTGAAAACATGATTCAGCCTTTTGTTTAGCTGTCAAGATCATATGAACTTTTTATTGCCTTAAACGCATTTTCAGAGCAAGAGAAACACGTTTTCTGAACTTAATGTTTTATTCATTGTTTTAACTTTTTTTCGATGAAATTCGTGTCCATATAGGCTGCAGAGTACTAATCTGACACTTATACAAGTGAAAACATGAAGATTCAGCCTTTTGTTTAGCTGTGAGGATCATATGAACTTTTTATTGCCTTAAACGCATTTTCAGAGCAAGAGAAACACGTTTTCTGAACTTAATGTTTTATTCATTGTTTTAACTTTTTTTGATGACATTTGTGTCTATATAGGGCTGGAGAGTGCTCATCTGACAGTTATACAAGTGAAAACATGAAGATTCAGCCTTTTGTTTAGCTGTGAGGATCATATGAACTTTTTATTGCCTTAAACGCATTTTCAGAGCAAGAGAAACACGTTTTCTGAACTTAGTGTTTTCTTAATGGTTTTAAGTTTTATGATGAAATTAGTGTCTATATTGGCTGGAGAGTGCTAATCTGACACGTATACAAGTGAAAACATGATGATTCAGCCTTTTGTTTAGCTGTCAAGATCATATGAACTTTTTATTGCCTTAAACGCATTTTCAGAGCAAGAGAAACACGTTTTCTAAACTTAATGTTTTCTTAATGGTTTTAAGTTTTATGATGAAATTAGTGTCTATATAGGCTGCAGAGTACTCATCTGACACTTATACAAGTGAAAACATAAAGATTCAGCCTTTTGTTTAGCTGTGAGGATCATATGAACTTTTTATTGCCTTAAACGCATTTTCAGAGCAAGAGAAACACGTTTTCTGAACTTAATGTTATCTTAATGGTTTTACATTTTATGATAAAATTAGTGTCTATATAGGCTGGAGAGTGCTAATCTGAACCGTATACAAGTGAAAACATGAAAATTCAGCCTTTTGTTTAGCTGTGAGGATCATATGAACTTTTTATTGCCTTAAACGCATTTTCAGACCAAGAGAAACACGTTTTCTAAACTTAATGTTTTCTTAATGGTTTTAAGTTTTATGATGAAATTAGTGTCCATATAGGCTGGAGAGTGCTACTCTGACACGTATACAAGCGAAAACATGATGATTCAGCCTTTTGTTTAGCTGTCAAGATCATATGAACTTTTTATTGCCTTAAACGCATTTTCAGAGCAAGAGAAACACGTTTTCTAAACTTAATGTTTTCTTAATGGTTTTAAGTTTTATGATGAAATTAGTGTCTATATAGGCTGGAGAGTGCAAATCTGACACGTATACAAGTGAAAACATGATGATTCAGCCTTTTGTTTAGTTAGCTGTGAGGATCATATGAACTTTTTATTGCCTTAAACGCATTTTCAGAGCAAGAGAAACACGTTTTCTGAACTAAATGTTTTATTCATTGTTTTAACTTTTTTTGATGACATTTGTGTCTATATATGGCTGGAGAGTGCTCATCTGACACTTATACAAGTTAAAACATGAAGATTCAGCCTTTTGTTTAGCTGTCAAGATCATATGAACTTTTTATTGCCTTAAACGCATTTTCAGAGCAAGAGAAACACGTTTTCTGAACTTAATGTTTTATTCATTGCTTTGACTTTTTTGATTAAATTAGTACTATATAGGCTGCAGAGTACTCATCTGACACTTATACAAGTGAAAACATGAAGATTCAGCCTTTTGTTTAGCTGTGAGGATCATATGAACTTTTTATTGCCTTAAACGCATTTTCAGAGCAAGAGAAACACGTTTTCCGAACTTAGTGTTTTCTTAATGGTTTTAAGTTTTATGATGAAATTAGTGTCTATATTGGCTGGAGAGTGCTAATCTGACACATATACAAGTGAAAACATGAAGATTCAGCCTTTTGTTTAGCTGTGAGGATCATATGAACTTTTTATTGCCTTAAACGCATTTTCAGAGCAAGAGAAACACGTTTTCTGAACTTAATGTTTTATATACAAGTGAAAACATGAAGATTCAGCCTTTTGTTTAGCTGTGAGGATCATATGAACTTTTTATTGCCTTAAACGCATTTTCAGAGCAAGAGAAACACGTTTTCTGAACTTAATGTTTTATTCATTGTTTTAACTTTTTTCGATGAAATTCGTGTCCATATAGGCTGCAGAGTACTAATCTGACACTTATACAAGTGAAAACATGAAGATTCAGCCTTTTGTTTAGCTGTTAGGATCATATGAACTTTTTATTGCCTTAAACGCATTTTCAGAGCAAGAGAAACACGTTTTCTGAACTTAATGTTTTATTCATTGTTTTAACTTTTTTCGATGAAATTCGTGTCCATATAGGCTGCAGAGTACTAATCTGACACTTATACAAGTGAAAACATGAAGATTCAGCCTTTTGTTTAGCTGTTAGGATCATATGAACTTTTTATTGCCTTAAACGCATTTTCAGAGCAAGAGAAACACGTTTTCTGAACTTAATGTTTTATTCATTGTTTTAACTTTTTTTGATGACATTTGTGTCTATATAGGGCTGGAGAGTGCTCATCTGACACTTATACAAGTGAAAACATGACGATTCAGCCTTTTGTTTAGCTGTGAGGATCATATGAACTTTTTATTGCCTTAAACGCATTTTCAGAGCAAGAGAAACACGTTTTCTAAACATTGGAAAGAAACAACAGCTCCAACTCCAATCTGAGACCCGCCCAACACTGAGCTGTTCGTAACCGATTGGACGGGAAAGATCGACTTGTCCGCAGCTGATTGGACAACAGATCGCCACTGTGTATGTTTAAAAACTTGTCAGAGCGGGAGCTCGGTCTCTTTGTCTCTTTGTTCTCTCTTTGCTCGTGTGCTATTGTCTTCGTCCCACCGAGACGAGAAGTGCTTTTTCTGTCTCATTAGAATAAAGTAGTTTTTTGTTCACCATCTATCGTACTTGCTGATATTTTTATCAAGTGAACTCCCGACAATACCGAACCAAGAAAGACGAACAAGAAGTTTTAACCGAACAGTTATGGTTACTTGTTATGGTCAGGATCACTTGTTACGGTTAGGGTTACTTGTCAGGGTTAAGGTTACTTTCTGGGGTTACTTGTGAGGGTTACTTGTCAGGGTTAAGGACTACTTTATGGGGTTACTTGTTTGGGTTAGGGATACTTGTTGGGGTTACGTGTAAGGGTTACTCGTCAGGGTTAAGGTTACTTTCTGGGGTTACTTGTTAGGGTTACTTGTTAGGTTTAGGGTTACTTTCTGGGGTTACTTGTAAGGGTTAAGTTTACTTTCTGGGGTTACTTGTGAGGTTTATTTGTCAGGGTTAAGTTAATTTCTGGGGTTACTTGTTAGGGTTACTTGTCAGGGTTAGGGTTACTTGTTAGGATTAGGGTTACTTGTCAGGGTTAAGGTTACTTTCTGAGGTTAGTGGTTAGGGTTACTTCTCAGCGTTAAGTTTACTTTCTGGGGTTACTTGTTAGGGTTAGAGTTACTTTCTGGGTTTACTTGTTAGGGTTAGTTGTTAGGGTTAAGGTTACTTTCTGGGGTTAATTGTTAGGGTTACTTGTCAGGGTTAGGGTCACTTGTCAGGGTTATGGTTACTTGTTATGGTTAGGTTTACTTGTTAGGGTTAGGTTTACTTGTTAGGGTTAGGGTTACTTTCTGGGGTTACTTGTCAGGGTTAAGGTTACTTTCTGGGTTTACTTGTTAGGGTTACTTGTTACGGTTAGGGTTACTTTCTGGGGTTACTTGTCAGGGTTACTTGTCAGGGTTAGGGTTAATTTCTGGGGTTAATTGTTAGGGTTACTTGTCAGGGTTAAGGTCACTTGTTACGGTTATGGTTACTTTCTGGGGTTATTATTTATGGTTACTTGTCAGGGTTATGGTAACTTGTTACGGTTAGGGCTACTTGTTAGGGCTAAGGTTACTTTCTGGCTTTACTTTTTAGGGTTACTTGTTAGGGTTACTTGTCAGGGTTAGGGTCACTTGTTAGGGTTAGGGTTACTTGTTAGGGTTACTTCTTAGGGTTAAGGTTACTTTCTGGGTATACTTGTTACGGTTACTTGTTAGGTTTAGGGTTACTTGTTAGTGTTACTTGTCAGGGTTAAGTTTACTTTTTCGGATTACTTGTCAGGGTGAGGTTTACTTGTTAGGGTTATTGTTATTTCCTGGGTTACTTGTCAGAGTTAAGGTTACTTTCTGGGGTTACTTGTTAGGGTTACTAGTTAGGGTTAAGTTTAATTTCTGGGGTTACTTTTTAGGGTTACTTGTTAGGGTTAGGGTCACTTGTCAGGGTTAGGGTTACTTGTCAGGGTTAAGGTTACTTTCTGGGTTTACTTGTTAGTGTTACTTGTTAGGGTTAGGGTTACTTTCTGGGTTTACTTGTTAAGGTTACTTAGGGTTAAGGTTACTTTCTGGGGTTTATTGTTAGGGTTACTTGTCAGGGTTAGAGTCACTTTTTAGGGTTATGGTTACTTTCTGGGGTTACTAGTCATGGTTACTTGTCAGGGTTGTGGTTACTTGTTATGGTTAGGGTTACTTGTTAGGGTTAGGGTTGCTTGTTAGTGTTAGGGTTACTTCCTGGGGTTACTTGTCAGGGTTAAGGTTACTTTCTGGGGTTACTTGTTAGGGCTAAGTTTATTTTCTGGGGTTACATGTGAGGGTTACTTGTCAGGGTTAAGGTTACTTTCTGGGGTTACTTGATATTGTTACTTGTCAGGGTTAATGTTATTCTCTGGGGTTACTTGTTAGGGTTAGGGTTACTTTCTGGGGTTACTTGTCAGGGTTAGGGTTACTTGTTAGGATTAGGGTTACTTGTCAGGGTTAAGGTTACTTTCTGGGGTTAGTTTTTAGGGTTACTTGTTAGGGTTAGGGTTACTTGTTAGTGTTAGGGTTACTTGTCAGGGTTAAGGTTACTCTCTGGGGTTACTTGTTAGGGTTAGGGATACTTGTTGGGTTTACTTGTTAGGGTTAAGGTTACTTTCTGTGGTTACTTTTTAGGGTTACATGTCAGGGTTAAGGGTATTTTCTGGGGTTAACTCTTAGGGATACTTGTTAGGGTTCGGGTTACTTGTGAGGGGTAGGGTTACTTTCTGGGGTTACTTGTTAGGGTTAGGGTTACATGTTAGGATTGGGGTTACTTGTTAGGGTTAGGGTTACTTGTCAGGGTTAAGGTTACTTTCTGGGTTTACTTGTTAGGGTTACTTGTTAGGGCTAAGGTTACTTTCTGGGTTTACTTTTTAGCTTACTTGTCAGGGTTAGGGTTACTTGTTAGGGTTAGGGTTACTTGTTAGGTGTAGGGTTACTTTCTCGGGTTACTTGTCAGGGCGAGGGTTACTTGTTAGGGTTAGGGTTACTTGCTGGGGTTACTTGTTAGGGTTACTTGTTAGGGTTAGGTTTACTTGTTAGGGTTAGTGTTACTTCCTGGGTTACTTGTCAGGGTTAAGGTTACTTTCTGGGGTTAATTGTTAGGGTTACTTGTCAGGGTTATGGTTACTTGTTATGGTTAGGGTCACTTGTTAGTGTTAGGGTAACTTTCTGGGGTTACTTGTCAGGGTTAAGGTTACTTTCTGGGGTTACTTGTTAGGATTAAGTTTACTTTCTGGGGTTACTTGTGAGGGTTACTAGTTAGGGTTAAGTTTACTTTCTGGGGTTACTTTTTAGGGTTACTTGTTAGGGTTAGGGTCACTTGTTAGGGTTAGGGTTACCTGTTCGGTTTCGGGTTACTTGTTAGGGTTAGAGTTACTTTCTAGGGTTCCTTGTTAGGGTTAACGTTACATGTTAGGGCTAGGGTTACTTTCTGGGGTTACTTGTTAGGGTTAAGGTAACTTTCTCGGGTTACTTGTCAGGGTGAGTGTTACTTGTTAGGGTTAGATTTACTTGTTAGGGTTAGTGTTACTTCCTGGGTTACTTATCAGGGTTAAGGTTACTTGTTAGGGTTAGTGTTACTTCCTGGGTTACTTGTCAGGGTTAAGGTTACACTCTGGGTTTACTTGTTAGGGTTACGGTTGCTTTATGGGTTTACTTGTTAGGGTTACTTGTTAGGGCAAATGTTACTTTCTGGGTTTACTTTTTAGGGTTACTTGTTAGGGTTCGGGTTACTTGTTAGGGTTAGGGTTACTTGTTAGGGTTAAGGTTACTTACTGGGTTTACTTGTTAGGGTTATGTTTACTTGTTAGGGTTAGTGTTACTTCCTGGGTTACTTGTCAAAGTTAAGGTTACTTTCTGGGGTTACTTGTCAGGTTTAAGGTTACTTTCTGGGGTTACTTGTTAGGGTTACTTGTCAAGGTTAAGGTTGTTTTCTTGGGTTACCTGTTATGGATACTTGTTAGGCTTAGGGTTACTTGTTAGGGTTAAGGTTACTTGCTGGGGTTAATTGTTAGGGTTACTCGTTAGGGTTAAGGTTACTTTCTGGGGTTAATTGTTAGGGTTACTCGTCAGGGTTAGGGTCACTTGTTAGGGTTATGGTTACTTTCTGGGGTTACTAGTTATGGTTACTTGACAGGGTTATGGTTACTTGTTATAATTAGGGTTACTGTTAGGTTTAGGGTTACTTTCTGGGGTTAATTGTGAGGGTTACTTGTCAGGGTTAAGTTAATTTCTGGGGTTACTTGTTAGGGTTAGGGATACTTGTTGGGGTTATGTGTAAGGGTTACTACTCAGGGTTACTGTTACTTTCTGTGGTTACTTTTTAGGGTCACTTGTCAGGGTTAGGGTTACTTTTTAGGGCTAGGGTTACTTGTTAGGGGTAGGGTTACTTTCTGGGGTTACTTGTTAGGGTTACTTGTCAGGGTTAGGGTTACTTGTTAGGATTAGGGTTACTTGTCAGGGTTAAGTTTACTTTCTGGGGTTACTTGTTAGGGTTAGAGTTACTTTCTGGGTTTACTTGTTAGGGTTAGTTGTTAGGGCTAATTTTACTTTCTGGGTTTTTTTTATGGTTACTTGTTAGGGTTAGGGTTACTTGTTGGGGTTACTTGTTAGGGTTAAGGTTACTTTCTGCATTCCACATCAGGTGCCTCCAACGAATCCTTGGCATCACCTGGCAGGATCGTGTTCCACACACCGACATCCTTCAACGCACTGCCTCCACCAGTATCGAGGCCATACTGGCAAAGAGGCAACTTCGGTGGGTTGGACATGTCATCCGGATGCCTAGCTGCCGCTTGCCTCGGCAGGTGCTTTATGGACAACTCTTGTCAGCGAAGAGGAAGCCTGGTGGTCCTACGCTGCGATACAAAGACCAGCTTAAACAGACTCTAAAGAACTGCAACATCAAGCCCAGCGATCTGGAGTCTGCTGCAGCGAACAGGCCACTGTGGCGCTCCTTATGCCACGAAGGGGTGACACAACTTGAAGACAAGCGCACCCAGAGGAGGATCGACACCTTTGTGCTGCTTCAGTACCGTCTCGCCAGCCCGGTCCTGGCCTCACATGTCCTGAATGTGGCAGGATTTGTGGCTCCAGAATCGGGCTTCATAGTCACCTACAGTGGCATCGCCGCCAGCGTCAATAACCAAGGTCCAATACCCCACAAAGCAATGGAAGCGACGTCATCCTCGACTTCGATGGACTGCCAAGAGAGAGAGAGAGAGAAAGAGACTTGTTAGGGTTAAGGTTACTTTCTGGGGTCACTTGTTAGGGTTAGGGTTAATTTCTGGGTTTACTTGTTAGGGTTAGTTGTTAGGGCTAAGGTTACTTTCTGGGTTTACTTTTTATGGTTACTTATTAGAGTTAGGGTTACTTGTTAGGGTTACTTGTTAGGGTTACTTGTCAGGGTTACTTGTCAGGGTTAGGGTGACGTGTTACGGTTAGGGCTACTTTCTGGGTTTACTTGTTAAGGTTACTTAGGGTTAAGGTTACTTTCTCGGGTTACTTGTCAGGGTTACTTGTCAGGGTTAATGTTACTTTCTGGGGTTACTTGTTAGGGTTACTTGTTAGGTTTAGGTTTACGTTCTGGGGTTACTTGTTAGGGTTAGAGTTACTTGCTGGGGTTACTTGTTAGGGTTACTTGTTATGGTTAGGTTTACTTGTTAGGGTTAGTGTTACTTCCTGGGTTACTTGTCAGGGTTAAGGTTACTTTCTGGGTTTACTTGTTAGGGTTACTTAGGGTTAAGGTTACTTTCTGGGGTTAATTGTTACGGTTACTTGTCAGGGTTAGGGTCACTTGTTATGGTTATGGTTATGGTTACTTTATGGAGTTAATAGTTATGGTTACTTGTCAGGGTTATGGTTACTTGTTATGGTTAGGGTCACTTATTAGGGTTAGGGTTACTTTCTGGGGTTACTTGTCAGGGTTAAGGTTATTTTCTGGGGTTACTTGTTAGGATTAAGTTTACTTTCTGGGGTTACTTGTGAGGGTTACTTGTCAGGGTTAATGACTACTTTCTGGGGTTACTTGTTTGGGTTAGGGATACTTGTCGGGGTTACGTGTCAGGGTTACTCGTCAGGGTTAAGGTTACTTTCTGGGGTTACTTGTTAGGGTTACTTGTTAGGTTTAGGGTTACTTTCTGGGGTTAATTGTTAGGGTTACTTGTCAGGGTAAGGGTTACTTGTTAGGGTTAGGGTTACTTGTTAGGGGTAGGGTTACTTTCTGGGGTTACTTGTTAGGGTTAGTTGTTAGGGCTAAGGTTACTTTCTGGGTTTACTTTTTATGGGTACTTGTTAGTGTTAGGGTTACTTGTTAGGGTTACTTGTCAGGGTTAGGGTGACTTGTTACGGTTAGGGCTACTTTCTGGGTTTACTTGTTAAAGTTACTTAGGGTTAAGGTTACTTTCTGGGGTTACTTGTTAGGGTTACTTGTTAGGTTTAGGGTTACTTTCTGGGGTTACTTGTTAGGGTTACTTGTTAGGGGTAGGGTTACTTTCTGGGGTTACTTGTCAGGGTTAGGGTTACTTGTTAGGATTAGGGTTACTTGTCAGGGTTAAGGTTACTTTCTGGGGTTAGTTGTTAGGGTTACTTCTTAGGGTTAGGGTTACTTGTTGGTGTTAGGGTTACTTGTCAGGGTCAAGGTTATTTTCTGGGGTTAACTGTTAGGGATACTTGTTAGGGTTCGGGTTACTTGTTAGGGGTAGGGTTACTTTCTGGGGTTACTTGTCAGGGTTACTTGTCAGGGTTAGGGTTACTTGTTAGAATTAGGGTTACTTGTTAGGGTTAGGGTTACTTGTCAGGGTTAAGGTTACTTTCTGGGTTTACGTGTTAGGGTGACTTTCTGGGTTTACTTGTCAGGGTTACTGTTACTTTCTGGGGTTACTTTTTAGGGTTACTTGTCAGGGTTAGGGTTACTTGTTAGGGCTAGGGTTACTTGTTAGGGGTAGGGTTACTTTCTGGGGTTACTTATTAGGGTTACTTGTCAGGGTTAGGGTTACTTGTTATGATTAGGGTTACTTGTCAGGGTTAAGTTTACTTTCTGGGGTTACTTGTTAGGGTTACTTCTCAGCGTTAAGTTTACTTTCTGGGGTTACTTGTTAGGGTTATTGTTACTTTCTGGGTTTACTTGTTAGGGTTAGTTGTTAGGGTTAAGATTACTTTCTGGGGTTAATTGTTAGGGTTACTTGACAGGGTTAGGGTCACTTGTTAGGGTTATGGTTACTTTCTGGGGTTAATAGTTATGGTTACTTGTCAGGTTTATGGTTACTTGTTATGGTTAGGTTTACTTGTTAGGGTTAGGTTTACTTGTTCGGGTTAGTGTTACTTCCTGGGTTACTTGTCAGGGTAAATGTTACTTTCTGGGTTTACTTGTTAGGGTTACTTGTTAGGGTTAGGGTTACTTTCTGGGTTTACTTCTTAAGGTTACTTAGGGTTAAGGTTACTTTCTGGGGTTAATTGTTAGGGTTACTTGTCAGGGTTAGGGTCACTTGTTATGGTTATGGTTACTTCATGGGGTTAATAGTTATGGTTACTTGTCAGGGTTATGGTTACTTGTTATGGTTAGGATCACTTGTTACGGTTAGGGTTACTTTATGGGGTTACTTGTCAGGGTTAAGGTTACTTTCTGAGGTTACTTGTTAGGGTTAAGTTTACTATCTGGGGTTACTTGTTAGGGTTACTTGTCAGGGTTAGGGTTACTTGTTAGGGCTAGGGTTACTTGTTAGGGGTAGGGTTACTTTCTGGGGTTACTTGTTAGGATTACTTGTCAGGGTTAGGGTTACTTGTTAGGATTAGGGTTACTTGTCAGGGTTAAGGTTACTTTCTGAGGTTAGTGGTTAGGGTTACTTGTTAGGGTTACTCCTCAGCGTTAAGTTTACTTTCTGGGGTTACTTGTTAGGGTTAGAGTTACTTTCTGGGTTTACTTGTTAGGGTTAGTTGTTAGGGTTAAGGTTACTTTCTGGGGTTAATTGTTAGGGTTACTTGTCAGGGTTAGGGTCACTTGTTAGGGTTAGGGTTACTTTCTGGGGTTACTTGTCAGGGTTACTTGTCAGGGTTAGGGTAAATTTCTGGGGTTAATTGTTAGGGTTACTTGTCAGGGTTAAGGTCACTTGTTAGGGTTATGGTTACTTTCTGGGGTTACTATTTATGGTTACTTGTCAGGGTTATGGTCACTTGTTACGGTTAGGGCTACTTGTTGGGTTAGGGTTACTTGTTGGGGTTACTTGTTAGGGTTAAGGTTACTTTCTGGGGTCACTTGTTAGGGTTACTTGTTAGGGTTAGGGTTACTTGTCAGGGTTAAGGTTACTTTCTGTGGTTACTTGTTAGGGTTAGGGTTACTTTCTGGGTTTACTTGTTAGGGTTAGTTGTTAGGGCTAAGGTTACTTTCTGGGTTTACTTGTTAAGGTTACTTAGGGTTAAGGTTACTTTTTGGGGTTACTTGTCAGGGTCACTTGTCAGGGTTACTTGTCAGGGTTAGTGTTACTTTCTGGGGTTACTTGTTAGGGCTAGGAATACGTTTTGGGGTTACTTGTTAGGGTTAAGGTTACCTTCTTGGGTTACTTTTTATGGTTACTTGTAAGGGTTAAGGTTACTTTTTGGGCTTACCTGTTAGGGATACTTGTTTGGGTAAGGGTTACTTGTCAGGGTTAAGGTTACTTGTTAGGGTTATGGTTACTTTCTGGGGTTACTATTTATGGTTACTTGTCAGGGTTATGGTCACTTGTTACGGTTAGGGCTACTTGTTGGGTTAGGGTTTCTTGTCAGGGTTACTCGTCAGGGTTAGGGCCACTTGTTAGGGTTAGGGTTACTTGTTAAGATTAGTGTTACTTGTCAGGGTTAAGGTTACACTCTGGGTTTACTTGTTAGGGTTACGGTTACTTTATGGGTTTATTGTTAGGGTTACTTGTTAGGGCTAAGGTTACTTTCTGGCTTTACTTTTTAGGGTTACTTGTTAGGGTTACTTGTCAGGGTTAGGGTCACTTGTTAGGGTTAGGGTTACTTGTTAGGGTTAAGGTTACTTTCTGGGTTTACTTGTTAGGGTTACTTGTTAGGTTTAGGGTAACTTGTTAGTGTTACTTGTCAGGGTTAAGTTTACTTTCTCTGATTACTTGTCAGGGTGAGGTTTACTTGTTAGGGTTAGTGTTATTTCCTGGGTTACTTGTCAGGGTTAAGGTTACTTTCTGGGGTTACTTGTTAGGGTTACTAGTTAGGGTTAAGTTTACTTTCTGGGGTTACTTTTTAGGGTTACTTGTTAGGGTTAGGGTCACTTGTTAGGGTTAGGGTTAGGGTTAGGGTTATCTGTTCGGTTTCGGGTTACTTGTTAGGGTTAGACTTACTTTCTAGGGTTCCTTGTTAGGGTTAATGTTACATGTTAGGGCTAGGGTTACTTTCTGGGGTTACTTGTTAGGGTTAAGGTAACTTTCTTGGGTTACTTGTCAGGGTGAGGGTTACTTGTTAGGGTTAGGTTTACTTGTTAGGGTTAGTGTTACTTCCTGGGTTACTTGTCAGGGTTAAGGTTACTTGTTAGGGTTAGTGTTACTTCCTGGGTTACTTGTCAGGGTTAATGTTACACTCTGGGTTTACTTGTTAGGGTTACGGTTGCTTTATGGGTTTACTTGTTAGGGTTACTTGTTAGGGCAAATGTTACTTTCTGGGGTTACTTTTTTGGGTTACTTGTTAGGGTTCGGGTTACTTGTTAGGGTTAGGGTTACTTGTTAGGGTTAAGGTTACTTTCTGGGTTTACTTGTTAGGGTTACGGTTACTTTCTGGGGTTACTTGTCAGGGTTACTTGTCAGGGTTAAGGTTGTTTTCTTGGGTTACCTGTTATGGATACTTGTTAGGCTTAGGGTTACTTGTTAGGGTTAAGGTTACTTTCTGGGGTTACTTGTTAGGGTTACTCGTTAGGGTTAAGTTTACTTTCTGGGGTTACTTTTTAGGGTTACTTGTTAGGGTTAGGGTCACTTGTCAGGGTTAGGGTTACTTGTTAGGGTTAGGGTTGCTTTCTGGGTTTACTTGTTAAGGTTACTTAGGGTTAAGGTTACTTTCTGGGGTTTATTGTTAGGGTTACTTGTCAGGGTTACAGTCACTTTTTAGGGTTATGGTTACTTTCTGGGGTTACTAGTCATGGTTACTTGTCAGGGTTGTGGTTATTTGTTATGGTTAGGGTTACTTGTTAGGGTTAGGGTTGCTTGTTAGGGTTAGGGTTACTTCCTGGGTTACTTGTCAGGGTTAAGGTTACTTTCTGGGGTTACTTGTTAGGGTTAAGTTTACTTTCTGGGGTTACATGTGAGGGTTACTTGTCAGGGTTAAGGTTACTTTCTGGGGTTACTTGATATTGTTACTTGTCAGGGTTAAGGTTACTCTCTGGGGTTACTTGTTAGGGTTAGGGTTACTTGTTAAGATTAGGGTTACTTGTCAGGGTTAAGGTTACTTTCTGGGGTTAGTTGTTAGGGTTACTTGTTAGGGTTAGGGTTACTTGTTAGTGTTAGGGTTACTTGTCAGGGTTAAGGTTACTCTCTGGGGTTACTTGTTAGGGTTAGGGATACTTGTTGGGTTTACTTGTTAGGGTTAAGGTTACTTTCTGTGGTTACTTTTTAGGGTTACATGTCAGGGTTAAGGTTATTTTCTGGGGTTAACTCTTAGGGATACTTGTTCGGGTTCGGGTTACTTGTTAGGGGTAAGGTTACTTTCTGGGGTTACTTGTTAGGGTTAGGGTTAAATGTTAGAATCGGGGTTACTTGTTAGGTTTAGGGTTACTTGTCAGGGTTAAGGATACTTTCTGGGTTTACTTGTCAGGGTTACTTGTTAGGGCTAAGGTTACTTTCTGGGTTTACTTTTTAGGTTACTTGTCAGGATTAGGGTTACTTGTTAGGGTTAGGGTTACTTGTTAGGGGTAGGGTTACTTTCTCGGGTTACTTGTCAGGGTGAGGGTTACTTGTTAGGGTTAGGGTTACTTGCTGGGGTTACTTGTTAGGGTTACTTGTTAGGGTTAGTGTTACTTCCTGGGTTACTTGTCAGGGTTAAGGTTACTTTCTGGGTTTACTTGTTAGGGTTACTTGTTAGGGTTAAGGTTACTTTCTGGGTTTACTTCTTAAGGTTACTTAGGGTTAAGGTTACTTTCTGGGGTTAATAATTAGGGTTACTTGTCAGGGTTAGGGTCACTTGTTATGGTTATGGTTACTTCGTGGGGTTAATAGTTATGGTTACTTGTCAGGGTTATGGTTACTTGTTATGGTTAGGATCACTTGTTACGGTTAGGGTTACTTTATGGGGTTACTTGTCAGGGTTAAAGTTACTTTCTGGGGTTACTTGTTTGGGTTAGGGATACTTGTTGGGGTTACGTGTAAGGGTTACTTGTCATGGTTAAGGTTACTTTCTGGGGTTACTTGTTTGGTTTACTTGTTAGGTTTAGGGTTACTTTCTGGGGTTTCTTGTAAGGGTTAAGTTTACTTTCTGGGGTTACTTGTGAGGTTTACTTGTCAGGGTTAAGTTAATTTCTGGGGTTACTTGTTAGGGTTACTTGTCAGGGTTAGGGTTACTTGTTAGGGCTAGGGTTACTTGTTAGGGGGAGGGTTACTTTCTGGGGTTACTTGTTAGGGTTACTTGTCAGGGTTAGGGTTACTTGTTAGGATTAGGGTTACTTGTCAGGGTTAAGTTTACTTTCTGGGGTTACTTGTTAGGGTTAGGGTTACTTTCTGGGTTTACTTGTTCGCGTTACCTGTCAGGGTTAGGGTCACTTGTTAGGGTTATGGTTACTTTCTGGGGTTAATAGTTATGGTTACTTGTCAGGGTTATGGTTACTTGTTATGGTTAGGTTTACTTGTTAGGGTTAGGTTTACTTGTTAGGGTTAAGGTTACTTTCTGGGGTTACTTGTCAGGGTTAAGGTTACTTTCTGGGTTTACTTGTTAGGGTTACTTGTTACGGTTAGGGTTACTTTCTGGGGTTACTTGTCAGGGTTACTTGTCAGGGTTAAGGTCACTTGTTAGGGTTATGGTTACTTTCTGTGTTTACTATTTATGGTTACTTGTCAGGGTTATGGTCACTTGTTACGGTTAGGGCGACTTGTTAGGGTTAGGGTTACTTGTTGGGGATACTTGTTAGGGTTAATGTTACTTTCTGGGGTCACTTGTTAGGTTACTTGTCAGGGTTAAGGTTACTTTCTGGGGTTACTTCTGAGGGTTAGGGTTACTTTCTGGGTTTACTTGTTAGGGTTAGTTGTTAGGGCTAAGGTTACTTTCTGGGTTTACTTGTTAAGGTTACTTAGGGTTAGGTTACTTTCTGGGGTTACTTGTCAGGGTCACTTGTCAGGGTTACTTGTCAGGGTTAGTGTTACTTTCTGGGGTTACTTGTTAGGGTTAGGGTTACATGTTAGGATTGGGGTTACTTGTTAGGGTTAGGGTTACTTGTGAGGGTTAAGGTTACTTTCTGGGTTTACTTGTCAGGGTTACTTGTTAGGGCTAAGGTTACTTTCTGGGTTTACTTTTTAGGTTACTTGTCAGGATTAGGGTTACTTGTTAGGGTTAGGGTTACTTGTTAGGGGTAGTGTTACTTTCTCGGCTTACTTGTCAGGGTGAGGGTTACTTGTTAGGGTTAGGGTTACTTGCTGGGGTTACTTGTTAGGGTTACTTGTTAGGGTTAGGTTTACTTGTTAGGGTTAGTGTTACTTCCTGGGTTACTTGTCAGGGTTAAGGTTACTTTCTGGGTTTACTTGTTAGGGTTAGGGTTACTTTCTGGGTTTACTTCTTAAGGTTACTTAGGGTTAAGGTTACTTTCTGGGGTTAATATTTAGGGTTACTTGTCAGGGTTAGGGTCACTTGTTATGGTTATGGTTACTTCATGGGGTTAATAGTCATGGTTAATTGTCAGGGTTATGGTTACTTGTTATGGTTAGGATCACTTGTTACGGTTAGGGTTACTTTATGGGGTTACTTGTCAGGGTTAAGTTTAATTTCTGGGGTTACTTGTTAGGGTTAAGTTTACTTTCTGGGGTTACTTGTGAGGGTTACTTGTCAGGGTTAAGGTTACTTTCTGGGGTTACTTGATATTGTTACTTGTCAGGGTTAAGGTTACTCTCTGGGGTTACTTGTTAGGGTTAGGGTTACTTGTTAAGATTAGGGTTACTTGTCAGGGTTAAGGTTACTTTCTGGGGTTAGTTGTTAGGGTTACTTGTTAGGGTTAGGGTTACTTGTTAGTGTTAGGGTTACTTGTCAGGGTTAAGGTTACTCTCTGGGGTTACTTGTTAGGGTTAGGGATACTTGTTGGGTTTACTTGTTAGGGTTAAGGTTACTTTCTGTGGTTACTTTTTAGGGTTACATGTCAGGGTTAAGGTTATTTTCTGGGGTTAACTCTTAGGGATACTTGTTCGGGTTCGGGTTACTTGTTAGGGGTAAGGTTACTTTCTGGGGTTACTTGTTAGGGTTAGGGTTAAATGTTAGGATCGGGGTTACTTGTTAGGTTTAGGGTTACTTGTCAGGGTTAAGGTTACTTTCTGGGTTTACTTGTCAGGTTTACTTGTTAGGGCTAAGGTTACTTTCTGGGTTTACTTTTTAGGTTACTTGTCAGGATTAGGATTACTTGTTAGGGTTAGGGTTAATTGTTAGGGGTAGGGTTACTTTCTCGGGTTACTTGTCAGGGTGAGTGTTACTTGTTAGGGTTAGGGTTACTTGCTGGGGTTACTTGTTAGGGTTACTTGTTAGGGTTAGTCTTACTTCCTGGGTTACTTGTCAGGGTTAAGGTTACTTTCTGGGTTTACTTGTTAGGGTTACTTGTTAGGGTTAAGGTTACTTTCTGGGTTTACTTCTTAAGGTTACTTAGGGTTAAGGTTACTTTCTGGGGTTAATAATTAGGGTTACTTGTCAGGGTTAGGGTCACTTGTTATGGTTATGGTTACTTCATGGGGTTAATAGTTATGGTTACTTGTTAGGGTTTTGGTTACTTGTTATGGTTAGGATCACTTGTTACGGTTAGGGTTACTTTATGGGGTTACTTGTCAGGGTTAAGGTTACTTTCTGGGGTTACTTGTTTGGGTTAGGGATACTTGTTGGGGTTACGTGTAAGGGTTACTTGTCATGGTTAAGGTTACTTTCTGGGGTTACTTGTTTGGTTTACTTGTTAGGTTTAGGGTTACTTTCTGGGGTTTCTTGTAAGGGTTAAGTTTACTTTCTGGGGTTACTTGTGAGGTTTACTTGTCAGGGTTAAGTTAATTTCTGGGGTTACTTGTTAGGGTTACTTGTCAGGGTTAGGGTTACTTGTTAGGGCTAGGGTTACTTGTTAGGGGTAGGGTTACTTTCTGGGGTTACTTGTTAGGGTTACTTGTCAGGGTTAGGGTTACTTGTTAGGATTAGGGTTACTTGTCAGGGTTAAGTTTACTTTCTGGGGTTACTTGTTAGGGTTAGAGTTACTTTCTGGGTTTACTTGTTAGGGTTACCTGTCAGGGTTAGGGTCACTTGTTAGGGTTATGGTTACTTTCTGGGGTTAATAGTTATGGTTACTTGTCAGGGTTATGGTTACTTGTTATGGTTAGGTTTACTTGTTAGGGTTAGGTTTACTTGTTAGGGTTACGGTTACTTTCTGGGGTTACTTGTCAGGGTTAAGGTTACTTGCTGGGGTTACTTGTTAGGGTTACGGTTTCTGGGGTTAATATTTAGGGTTACTTGTCAGGGTTAGGGTCACTTGTTATGGTTATGGTTATGGTTACTTCATGGGGTTAATAGTTATGGTTACTTGTCAGGGTTATGGTTACTTGTTATGGTTAGGATCACTTGTTACGGTTCGGGTTACTTTATGGGGTTACTTGTCAGGGTTAAGTTTAATTTCTGGGGTTACTTGTTAGGGTTAAGTTTACTTTCTGGGGTTACTTGTGAGGGTTACTTGTCAGGGTTAAGGAATACTTTCTGGGGTTACTTGTTTGGGTTAGGGATACTTGTTGGGGTTACGTGTAAGGGTTACTTGTCATGGTTAAGGTTACTTTCTGGGGTTACTTGTTAGGGTTACTTGTTAGGTTCAGGGTTACTTTCTGGGGTTACTTGTAAGGGTTAAGTTTACTTTCTGGGGTTACTTGTGAGGTTTACTTGTCAGGGTTAAGTTAATTTCTGGGGTTACTCGTTAGGGTTACTTGTCAGGGTTAGGGTTACTTGTTAGGGCTAGGGTTACTTGTTAGGGGTAGGGTTACTTTATGGGGTTACTTGTTAGGGTTACTTGTCAGGGTTAGGGTTACTTGTTAGGATTAGGGTTACTTGTAAGGGTTAAGGTTACTTTCTGGGGTTAGTGGTTAGGGTTACTTGTTAGGGTTACTTCTCAGCGTTAAGTTTACTTTATGGGGTTACTTGTTAGGGTTAGTTGTTAGGGTTAGGGTTACTTTCTGGGGTTACTTGTTAGGGTTACTTGTTACGGTTAGGGTTACTTTCTGGGGTTACTTGTCAGGGTTACTTGTCAGGGTTAGGGTTAATTTCTGGGGTTAATTGTTAGGGTTACTTGTCAGGGTTAAGGTCACTTGTTAGGTTTATGGTTACTTTCTGGGGTTACTATTTATCGTTACTTGTCAGGGTTATGGTCACTTGTTACGGTTAGGGCGACTTGTTAGGGTTAGGGTCACTTGTTACGGTTAGTGCTACTTTCCGGGTTTACTTGTTAAGGTTACTTTGGGTTAAGGTTACTTTCTGGGGTTACTTGTTAGGTTACTTGTTAGGGTTAGGGTTACTTGTCAGGGTTAAAGTTACTTTCTGGGGTTACTTCTGAGGGTTAGGGTTACTTTCTGGGTTTACTTGTTAGGGTTAGTTGTTAGGGCTAAGGTTACTTTCTGGTTTACTTGTTAAGGTTACTTAGGGTTAGGTTACTTTCTGGGGTTACTTGTCAGGGTCACTTGTCAGGGTTACTTGTCAGGGTTAGTGTAACTTTCTGGGGTTACTTGTTAGGGCGAGGGATACTTTTTGGGGTTACTTGTTAGGGTTAAGGTTACCTTCTTGGCTTACTTTTTAGGGTTACTTGTAAGGGTTAAGGTTACTTTTTGGGCTTACCTGTTAGGGATACTTGTTTGGGTTAGGGTTACTTGTCAGGGTTAAGGTTACTTTCTGGGTTACTTGTCAGGGTTTCTTGTCAGGGTTACTCGTCAGAGTTAGGGTCCCTTGTTATGGTTAGGGTTACTTGTTAGGATTAGGGTTACTTGTCAGGGTTAAGGTTACACTCTGGGTTTACTTGTTAGGGTTCCGGTTACTTTATGGGTTTATTGTTAGGGTTACTTGTTAGGGCTAAGGTTACTTTCTGGCTTTACTTTTTAGGGTTACTTGTTAGGGTTACTTGTCCAGTGTTAGGGTCAATTGTTAGGGTTAGGGTTACTTGTTAGGGTTACTTCTTACGGTTAAGGTTACTTTCTGGGTTTACTTGTTAGGGTTACTTGTTAGGTTTCGGGTTACTTGTTAGTGTTACTTGTCAGGGTTAAGTTTACTTTCTCGGATTACTTGTCAGGGTGAGGTTTACTTGTTAGGGTTAGTGTTATTTCCTGGGTTACTTGTCAGAGTTAAGGTTACTTTCTGGGGTTACTTGTTAGGGTTACTAGTTAGGGTTAAGTTTACTTTCTGGGGTTACTTTTTATGGTTACTTGTTAGGGTTAGGGTCACTTGTCAGGGTTAGGGTTACTTGTCAGGGTTAAGGTTACTTTCTGGGTTTACTTGTTAGTGTTACTTGTTAGGGTTAGGGTTACTTTCTGGGTTTACTTGTTATGGTTACTTAGGGTTAAGGTAACTTTCTGGGGTTTATTGTTATGGTTACTTGTCAGGGTTAGAGTCACTTTTTAGGGTTATGGTTACTTTCTGGGGTTACTAGTCATGGTTACTTGTCAGGGTTGTGGTTACTTGTTATGGTTAGGGTTACTTGTTAGGGTTAGGGTTGCTTGTTAGGGTTAGGGTTACTTGTCAGGGTTAAGGTGACTTTCTGGGGTTACTTGTTAGGGTTAAGTTTACTTTCTGGGGTTACATGTGAGGGTAACTTGTCAGGGTTAAGGTTACTTTCTGGGGTTACTTGATATTGTTACTTGTCAGGGTTAAGGTTACTTTCTGGGGTTAGTTTTTAGGGTTACTTGTTAGGGTTAGGGTTACTTGTTAGTGTTAGGGTTACTTGTCAGGGTTAAGGTTACTCTCTGGGGTTACTTGTTAGGGTTAGGGATACTTGTTGGGTTTACTTGTTAGGGTTAAGGTTACTTTCTGTGGTTACTTTTTAGGGTTACATGTCAGGGTTAAGGGTATTTTCTGGGGTTAACTCTTAGGGATACTTGTTAGGGTTCGGGTCACTTGTTAGGGGTAGGATTACTTTCTGGGGTTACTTGTTAGGGTTAGGGTTACATGTTAGGATTGGGGTTACTTGTTAGGGTTAGGGTTACTTGTCAGGGTTAAGGTTACATTCTGGGTTTACTTGTTAGGGTTACTTGTTAGGGCTGAGGTTACTTTCTGGGTTTACTTTTTAGGTTACTTGTCAGGGTTAGGGTTACTTGTTAGGGTTAGGGTTACTTGTTAGGGGTAGGGTTACTTTCTCGGGTTACTTGTCAGGGTGAGGGTTACTTGTTAGGGTTAGGGTTACTTGCTGGGGTTACTTATTAGGGTTACTTGTTAGGGGTAGGTTTACTTGTTAGGGTTAGTGTTACTTCCTGGGTTACTTGTCAGGGTTAAGGTTACTTTCTGGGTTTACTTGTTAGGGTTACTTGTTAGGGTTAGGGTTAATTTCTGGGTTTACGTCTTAAGGTTACTTAGGGTTAAGGTTACTTTCTGGGGTTAATTGTTAGGGTTACTTGTCATGGTTATGGTTACTTGTTATGGTTAGGGTCACTTGTTAGGGTTAGGGTAACTTTCTGGGGTTACTTGTCAGGGTTAAGGTTACTTTCTGGGGTTACTTGTTAGGATTAAGTTTACTTTCTGGGGTTACTCGTGAGAGTTACTTGTCAGGGTTAATGACTACTTTCTGAGGTTACTTGTTTGGGTTAGAGATACTTGTTGGGGTTACGTGTAAGGGTTACTCGTCAGGGTTAAGGTTACTTTCTGGGGTTACTTGTTAGGGTTACTTGTTAGGTTTATGGTTACTTTCTGGGGTTACTTGTTCGGGTTACTTGTCAGGGTTAGGGTTACTTGTTAGGGTTAGGGTTACTTGTTAGGGGTAGGGTTACTTTCTGGGTTTACGTGTTTAGGGTTAGTTGTTAGGGTTACTTGTTAGGGTTAGGGTTACTTGTTAGTGTTAGGGTTACTTGTCAGGGTGAAGGTTACTTTCTGGGGTTACTTGTAAGGTTTAGGGTTACTTTCTGGGGTTACTTGTAAGGGTTAAGTTTACTTTCTGGGGTTACTTGTGAGGTTTACTTGTCAGGGTTAAGTTAATTTCTGGGGTTACTTGTTAGGGTTACTTGTCAGGGTTAGGGTTACTTGTTAGGGCTAGGGTTACTTGTTAGGGGTAGGGTTACTTTCTGGGGTTACTTGTTAGGGTTACTTGTCAGGGTTAGGGTTACTTGTTAGGATTAGGGTTACTTGTAAGGGTTAAGGTTACTTTCTGGGGTTAGTGGTTAGGGTTACTTGTTAGGGTTACTTCTCAGCGTTAAGTTTACTTTCTGGGGTTACTTGTTAGGGTTAGAGTTACTTTCTGGGTTTACTTGTTAGGGTTAGTTGTTAGGGTTAAGGTTACTTTCTGGGGTTAATTGTTAGGGTTACTTGTCAGGGTTAGGGTCACTTGTTAGGGTTATGGTTACTTTCTGGTGTTAATAGTTATGGTTACTTGTCAGGGTTATGGTTACTTGTTATGGTTCGGTTTACTTGTTAGGGTTAGGGTTACTTTCTGGGGTTACTTGTCAGGGTTAAGGTTACTTTCTGGGTTTACTTGTTAGGGTTACTTGTTACGGTTAGGGTTACTTTCCGGGGTTACTTGTCAGGGTTACTTGTCAGGGTTAGGGTTAATTTCTGGGGTTAATTGTTAGGGTTACTTGTCAGGGTTAAGGTCACTTCTTAGGGTTATGGTTACTTTCTGGGGTTACTATGTATGGTTACTTGTCGGGGTTATGGTCACTTGTTACGGTTAGGGCGACTTGTTAGGGTCAGGGTTACTTGTTGGGGATACTTGTTAGGGTTAAGGTTACTTTCTGGGGTCACTTGTTAGGTTACTTGTTAGGGTTAGGGTTACTTGTCAGGGTTAAGGTTACTTTCTGGGGTTACTTCTGAGGGTTAGGGTTACTTTCTGTGTTTACTTGTTAGGGTTAGTTGTTAGGGCTAAGGTTACTTTCTGGGTTTACTTGTTAAGGTACTTAGGGTTAGGTTACTTTCTGGGGTTACTTGTCAGGGTCACTTGTCAGGGTTACTTGTCAGGGTTAGTGTTACTTTCTGGGGTTACTTGTTAGAGCGAGGGATACTTTTTGGGGTTACTTGTTAGGGTTAAGGTTACCTTCTTGGCTTACTTTTTAGGGTTACTAGTAAGGGTTAAGGTTACTTTTTGGGCTTACCTGTTAGGGATACTTGTTTGGGTTAGGGTTACTTGTCAGGGTTAAGGTTACTTTCTGGGATACTTGTCAGGGTTTCTTGTCAGGGTTACTCGTCAGGGTTAGGGTCCCTTGTTAGGGTTAGGGTTACTTGTTAGGATTAGGGTTACTTGTCAGGGTTAAGGTTACACTCTGGGTTTACTTGTTAGGGTTCTGGTTACTTTATGGGTTTATTGTTAGGGTTATTTGTTAGGGCTAAGGTTACTTTCTGGCTTCACTTTTTAGGGTGACTTGTTAGGGTTACTTGTCAGGGTTAGGGTCACTTGTTAGGGTTAGGGTTACTTGTTAGGGTTACTTCTTAGGGTTAAGGTTACTTTCTGGGTTTACTTGTTAGGGTTACTTGTTAGGTTTAGGGTTACTTGTTAGTGTTACTTGTCAGGGTTAAGTTTACTTTCTCGGATTACTTGACAGGGTGAGGTTTACTTATTATTGTTAGTGTTATTTCCTGGGTTACTTGTCAGAGTTAAGGTTACTTTCTGGGGTTACTTGTTAGGGTTACTAGTTAGGGTTAAGTTTACTTTCTGGGGTTACTTGTTAGGGTTACTAGTTAGGGTTAAGTTTACTTTCTAGGGTTACTTTTTAGGGTTACTTGTTAGGGTTAGGGTCACTTGTCAGGGTTAGGGTTACTTGTCAGGGTTAAGGTTACTTTCTGGGTTTACTTGTTAGGGTTAGGGTTACTTTCTGGGTTTACTTGTTAAGGTTACTTAGGGTTAAGGTTACTTTCTGGGGTTTATTGTTAGGGTTACTTGTCAGGGTTAGAGTCACTTTTTAGGGTTATGGTTACTTTTTGGGGTTACTAGTCATGGTTACTTGTCAGAGTTGTGGTTACTTGTTATGGTTAGGGTTACTTGTTAGGGTTAGGGTTGCTTGTTAGGGTTAGGGTTACTTCCTGGGGTTACTTGTCAGGGTTAAGGTTACTTTCTGGGGTTACTTGTGAGGGTTACTTGTCAGGGTTAAGGTTACTTTCTGGGGTTACTTGATATTGTTACTTGTCAGGGTTAAGGTTACTCTCTGGGGTTACTTGTTAGGGTTAGGGTTACTTTCTGGGGTTACTTGTCAGGGTTAGGGTTACTTGTTAGGATTAGGGTTACTTGTCAGGGTTAAGGTTACTTTCTGGGGTTAGATTTTAGGGTTACTTGTTAGGGTTAGGGTTACTTGTTAGTGTTAGTGTTACTTGTCAGGGTTAAGGTTACTTTCTGTGGTTACTTTTTAGGGTTACATGTCAGGGTTAAGGTTACTTTCTGTGGTTACTTTTTAGGGTTACATGTCAGGGTTAACGGTATTTTCTGGGGTTAACTCTTAGGGATACTTGTTAGGGTTCGGGTTACTTGTTAGGGGTAGGGTTACTTTCTGGGCTTACTTGTTAGGGTTAGGGTTACATGTTAGGATTTGGGTTACTTGTTAGGGCTAAGGTTACTTTCTGGGTTTACTTTTTAAGTTACTTGTCAGGGTTAGGGTTACTTGTTCGGGTTAGGGTTACTTGTTAGGGGAAGGGTTACTTTCTCGGGTTACTTGTGAGGGTGAGGGTTACTTGTTAGGGTTAGGGTTACTTGCGGGGGTTACTTGTTAGGGTTACTTGTTAGGATTAGGTTTACTTGTTAGGGTTAGTGTTACTTCCTGGGTTACTTGTCAGGGTTAAGGTTACTTTCTGTGTTTACTTGTTTGGGTTACTTGTTAGGGTTAGGGTTAATTTCTGGGTTTACGTCTTAAGGTTACTTAGGGTTAAGGTTACTTTCTGGGGTTAATTGTTAGGATTACTTGTCAGGGTTATGGTTACTTGTTATGGTTAGGGTCACTTGTTAGGGTTAGGGTAACTTTCTGGGGTTACTTGTCAGGGTTAAGGTTACTTTCTGGGGTTACTTGTTAGGATTAAGTTTACTTTCTGTGGTTACTTGTGATGTTTACTTGTCAGGGTTAATGACTACTTTCTGGGGTTACTTGTTTGGGTTAGGGATACTTGTTAGGGTTAGGGTTACTTGTTAGGGGTAGGGTTACTTTCTGGGGTTACTTGTCAGGTTTAGGGTTACTTGTTAGGATTAGGGTTACTTGTCAGGGTTAATGTTACTTTCTGGGTTTACGTCTTAAGGTTACTTAGGGTTAAGGTTACTTTCTGGGGTTAATTGTTAGGGTTACTTTTCAGGGTTAGGGTCACTTGTTATGGTTATGGTTACTTTATGGGGTTAATAGTTATGGTTACTTGTCAGGGTTATGGTTACTTGTTATGGTTAGGGTCACTTGTTAGGGTTAGGGTAACTTTCTGGGGTTACTTGTCAGGGTTAAGGTTACTTTCTGGGGTTACTTGTTAGGATTAAGTTTACTTTCTGGGGTTACTCGTAAGGGTTACTTGTCAGGGTTAATGACTACTTTCTGGGGTTACTTGTTTGGGTTAGGGATACTTGTTGGGGTTACGTGTAAGGGTTACTCGTCAGGGTTAAGGTTACTTTCTGGGGTTACTTGTTAGGGTTACTTGTCAGGGTTCGGGTTACTTGTTAGGGTTAGGGTTACTTGTTAGGGGTAGGGTTACTTTCTGGGGTTACTTGTCAGGGTTAAGGTTACTTTCTGGGTTTACGTGTTTAGGGTTAGTTGTTAGGGTTACTTGTTAGGGTTAGGGTTACTTGTTAGTGTTAGGGTTACTTGTCAGGGTGAAGGTTACTTTCTGGGGTTACTTGTTAGGGTTAGGGATACTTGTTGGGTGTACTTGTTAGGGTTAAGGTTACTTTCTGTGGTTAATTTTTATTGTTACTTGTCAGGGTTAAGGTTATTTTCTGGGGTTAACTGTTAGGGATACTTGTTAGGGTTCGGGTTACTTGTTAGGGGTAGGGTTACTTTCTGGGGTTACTTGTTAGGGTTACTTGTCAGGGTTAGGGTTACTTGTTAGAATTAGAGGTACTTGTTAGGGTTGGGGTTACTTGTCAGGGTTAAGGTTACTTTTTGGGTTTACGTGTTAGGGTTAGGGTTACTTTCTGGGTTTACTTGTTAGGGTTACTTGTTACTGCTAAGGTTACTTTCTGGGTTTACTTTTTAGGTTACTTGTTAGGGTTACTTGTTAGGGTTACTTGTCAGGGTTAAGGTTACTTTCTGGGTTTACGTGTTAGGGTTATGGTTACACTATGGGTTTACTTGTCAGGGTTACTTGTTAGGGCTAAGGTTACTTTCTGGGTTTACTTTTTAGGTTACTTGTTAGGGTTACTCTTTAGGGTTACTTGTCAGGGTTAGGGTCACTTGTTATGGTTAGGGTTACTTGTTAGGGTTAGGGTTACTTGTTAGGGTTAGGGTTACTTTCTGGTTTTACTTGTTAGGGTTACTTGTTAGGGTTAATGTTACTTTCTGGGGTTACTTTTTAGGGTTAGTGGTTAGGGTTAGGTTTACTTGTTAGGGTTAGTGTTACTTCCTGGGTTACTTGTCAGGGTTAAGGTTACTTTCTGGGTTTACTTGTTAGGGTTACTTGTCAGGGTTAGGGTCACTTGTTAGGGTTATGGTTACTTTCTGGGGTTACTATTTATGGTTACTTGACAGGGTTATGGTTACTTGTTATGATTAGGGTTACTAGGTCTAGGGTTACTTTCTGGGGTTACTTGTAAGGGTTAAGTTTACTTTCTGGGGTTACTTGTGAGGGTTACTTGTCAGGGTTAAGTTAATTTCTGGGGTTACTTGTTAGGGTTAGGGTTACTTGTTAGGGCTAGGGTTACTTGTTAGGGGTAGGGTTACTTTCTGGGGGTACTTGTTAGGGTTACTTGTCAGGGTTAGGGTTACTTGTTGGATTAGGGTTACTTGTCAGGGTTAAGTTTACTTTCTGGGGTTACTTGTTAGGGTTAGAGTTATTTTCTGGGTTTACTTGTTAAGGTTAGTTGTTAGGGCTAATTTTACTTTCTGGGTTTACTTTTGATGGTTACTTGTTAGGGTTAGGGTTACTTGTTGGGGTTACTTGTTAGGGTTAAGGTTACTTTCTGGGGTCACTTGTTAGGGTTACTTGTTAGGGTTAGGGTTACTTGTCAAGATTAATGTTACTTTCTGGGGTTACTTGTTAGGGTTAGGGTTAATTTCTGGGTTTACTTGTTAGGGTTAGTTGTTAGGGCTAAGGTTACTTTCTGGGTTTACTTTTTATGGTTACTTGTTAGGGTTAGGGTTACTTGTTAGGGTTACTTGTCAGGGTTAGGGTGACTTGTTACGGTTAGGGCTACTTTCTGGGTTTACTTGTTAAGGTTACTTAGGGTTAAGGTTACTTTCTCGGGCTACTTGTCAGGGTTACTTGTTAGGGCTAAGGTTACTTTCTGGGTTTACTTTTTAGGTTACTTGTCAGGGTTAGGGTTACTTGTTAGGGTTAGGGTTACTTGTTAGGGGTAGGGTTACTTTCTCGGGTTACTTGTCAGGGTGAGGGTTACTTGTTAGGGTTAGGGTTACTTGCTGGGGTTACTTGTTAGGGTTACTTGTTAGGGTTAGGTTTACTTGTTAGGGTTAGTGTTACTTCCTGGGTTACTTGTCAGGGTTAAGGTTACTTTCTGGGGTTACTTGTTAGGATTAAGTTTACTTTCTGGGTTTACTTGTTAGGGTTACCTGTTAGGGTTAGGGTTACTTTCTGGGTTTACGTCTTAAGGTTACTTAGGGTTAAGGTTACTTTCTGGGCTTAATTGTTAGGGTTACTTTTCAGGGTTATGGTTACTTGTTATGGTTAGAGTCACTTGTTAGGGTTAGGGTAACTTTCTGGGGTTACTTGTCAGGGTTAAGGTTACTTTCTGGGGTTACTTGTTAGGATTAAGTTTACTTTCTGGGGTTACTTGTGAGGGTTACTTGTCAGGGTTAATGACTACTTTCTGGGGTTACTTGTTTGGGTTAGGGATACTTGTTGGGGTTACGTGTAAGGGTTACTCGTCAGGGTTAAGTCTGTGTAAGCTCTCAGTCGTACAGGAGTGGTCCATCGATGAGAAGGTTTCTTCAGCCGTCATCTGTACAAAAGTGAAGGTTTCGGACGTTTCGCCTCCTATCCAAGAGGCTTCGTCAGCGAACTAAAGTCTGACTGGTCGTATCGGCCCCATTTATATATCCCTAATGTCCAGACCTGGTGGCGCCGGACACAGCTATGATAGGTCCCTACTCTCAGGTTGGGCGGGGGCGCGGGACCCCCCCCTGTGGCCCCACTGATTGTTCCTACATTCCTGACTAACGATTGGCCTATTACACCCACTCCCCCCGGTATCACCTCATCAGCATTGCGAAAGTTGCCTAACCTGTTTTGCCTGAGCAGGCTATTGTATGAACGATCCAAATTGAACCTCACACCACCAGACCGGTTTAATGAAGGATTTTGTTGTTTTATAAGAATCGCCTCTTTTACCCCCCTTTCAAACCATCTATGTTCTTTCGCTAAGATTTTAACCTCATTGTCGTCAAATGAGTAGTTGCTAGCTTTTAGGTGCAAATGTACTGCCGATTGAGGCCCACTAGAATTATCCCTGCGATGTTGATGAAGTCTTTTTTTGAGAATTTGTTGAGTCTCCCCAATGTACTGCTCTTTACAATTTTCATTCTTACAATGTATGGAATAAACTACATTACTTTGTTTTTCGTTTGGTAGCCTATCTTTTGGATGCACTAATTTTTGCCTTAACGTGTTTATCGGTTTGAAATAAGTAGGAATTTTATGTTGCCAAAGGACTCTTTGTAATTTTTCAGAAACTCCTGCAATGTACGGTACTGCTACTCCTCTCCTTTTAGAATCTTGAGAATTATTGGTTTCGTTCGCTATTCTTTCTTTCTGACATTTGTTGAATGACCACTGAGGGTACCCACAGTTAGTGAGTGCTCTCCTGATATGTTTTGACTCCTTTTCTCTACCTTCAGTGCTAGTTGGTATAAGTTGAGAGTAGGGACCTATCATAGCTGTGTCCGGCGCCACCAGGTCTGGACATTAGGGATATATAAATGGGGCCGATACGACCAGTCAGACTTTAGTTCGCTGACGAAGCCTCTTGGATAGGAGGCGAAACGTCCGAAACCTTCACTTTTGTACAGATGACGGCTGAAGAAACCTTCTCATCGATGGACCACTCCTGTACGACTGAGAGCTTACACAGACGTATTGCTGCCAACTTTGGGAGAGACATCCTTCTGCTGGTACGTAACTTAGAAAAGGCCACCTTTAAATTAGCTGATTTAAAGAACCACCTCAGATTCAATCTTAGATGTAGACAGAGCCGGTTAATTCCTAAATGCTTGAAGCAAGCACCCCTGGAACCCGGATACTTAGCCGATAAAATGCAACAAAATTATACTAGGAAAATTCTAAATTTGCGAATTAGGAGACTTAACATAGAGATAAAAAACAAACAGTCAGAAATAGAAACTTATTATCAGCGATTACAAACTAATCTTACCCACAAAATCTATCAGGAAGTGTGTGAATTTACTAAATCCGGTTATATGAGGCACCACAGCAAAACCAAAGAGAGACAAAAGGGTAAATTTCAAAAATTACTTTTACTGAAACAATCTCAGCTACTGGTAAACACGCGTTAAAATTAGGTATGAACAGTTTGCAAGGGAGAATTGGATCAAAAATTTGTCAGACAGAGATCTCTCAGAGACAGAAAAGGGGGGTACTTACCAAAGGTTTAAATTTCTCAGTGACTCCTAAAACTATACCTACAATAGATTATATCACAGCTACTGAATCGGCTATTAAAAATAACAAACTTTCGTATGCAGAGGCAGATGATCTACGCATTAAAATATCAGCTCTTCTCAGTAGTGCCAAACTTCCTCCGTCCAACATAACATTAGAAGAGAGAAAGGCGTTAACTACTCTACAAAAAGACCAAAATATTACTATTTTGCCAGCAGACAAGGGCAGATGCACAGTGCTGCTCAACACATTGGATTATGAAGACAAAATAAATAGGTTAATCAGTGATTCTAACACGTATGAGCAACTAAAAAGGGACCCTTCCAATAGATACAAGAAAGAAATGATTGACTGTCTCCAAAAGCTAGAGAAAGGAAAACATATAGACAAACAGATGTATTTTAGATTATACCCGGGAGAGGCCACGCCATGTATCTATGGCCTGCCAAAAATACATAAAGAAGGGTTCCCCCTCCGACCCATTGTTTGTAGCATTGACTCCTCTACATACAATGTAGCCAAATATTTAAAAACTATTTTAGCTCCGTTGGTTGGTAACACAGAATACCACGTAGAGAACACCACAGGATTTGTAGAGAGGATCAAAGACCTCATATTGGAACCTGAGGAAACTTTGGCATCATACGATGTGACTTCTCTCTTTCCATCTGTCCCAACCCCAGTAGCAGTCTCAGTGGTGAGGACGAGGCTGCTGGCGGATGTTTCTCTGCATGAAAGAACCAAACTGAAACCGGATCACATCTGCAAATTATTAGAAATCTGCCTTAATACTACGTATTTTCAATTTCGGGAAAAATTTTATAAACAAATCCATGGTTGTGCTATGGGCTCACCAGTTTCACCCATAGTGGCTAACCTTTACATGGAAGAGATGGAGAAACAGGCCCTCACATCCTTCCCAGGGACAAAACCTAGACACTGGTTTAGATATGTGGACGATACTTTTGTCATAATTAAGAAACAAGAAATTCAATCCTTCACAGATCATCTCAACTCTGTAGACTTCAACATTAAATTTACTCGTGAGGACCTTCAAGAGAACCAACTAGCCTTCTTGGATTGTAAAGTAATTATAAAAGAGGACAGAGCGCTAAAAACAGAAGTCTTTAGGAAGGCTACGCACACTGACCAATACTTACTTTTTGACTCTAACCACCCTTTACAACATAAACTAGGAGTTATCAGAACCCTCCAGCATAGGGCTAAACTAATACCAACTAGCACTGAAGGTAGAGAAAAGGAGTCAAAACATATCAGGAGAGCACTCACTAACTGTGGGTACCCTCAGTTGTCATTCAACAAATGTCAGAAAGAAAGAATAGCGAACGAAACCAATAATTCTCAAGATTCTAAAAGGAGAGGAGTAGCAGTACCGTACATTGCAGGAGTTTCTGAAAAATTACAAAGAGTCCTTTGGCAACATAAAATTCCTACTTATTTCAAACCGATAAACACGTTAAGGCAAAAATTAGTGCATCCAAAAGATAGGCTACCAAATGAAAAACAAAGTAATGTAGTTTATTCCATACATTGTAAGAATGAAAATTGTAAAGAGCAGTACATTGGGGAGACTCAACAAATTCTCAAAAAAAGACTTTATCAACATCGCAGGGATAATACTAGTGGGCCTCAATCGGCAGTACATTTGCACCTAAAAGCTAGCAACCACTCATTTGACGACAATGAGGTTAAAATCTTAGCGAAAGAACATAGATGGTTTGAAAGGGGGGTAAAAGAGGCGATTCTTATAAAAAAACAAAATCCTTCATTAAACCGGTCTGGTGGTGTGAGGTTCAATTTGGATCGTTCATACAATAGCCTGCTCAGGCAAAACAGGTTAGGCAACTTTCGCAATGCTGATGAGGGTCGTTATGCTGATGAGGTGATACCGGGGGGAGTGGGTGTAATAGGCCAATCGTTAGTCAGGAATGTAGGAACAATCAGTGGGGCCACAGGGGGGGGTCCCGCGCCCCCCCCCCCAACCTGAGAGTAGGGACCTATCATAGCTGTGTCCGGCGCCACCAGGTCTGGACATTAGGGATATATAAATGGGGCCGATACGACCAGTCAGACTTTAGTTCGCTGACGAAGCCTCTTGGATAGGAGGCGAAACGTCCGAAACCTTCACTTTTGTACAGATGACGGCTGAAGAAACCTTCTCATCGATGTTAGGATTAAGTTTACTTTCTGGGGTTACTTGTGAGGGTTACTAGTTAGGGTTAAGTTTACTTTCTGGGGTTACTTTTTAGGGTTACTTGTTAGGGTTAGGGTCACTTGTTAGGGTTAGGGTCACTTGTTAGGGTTAGGGTTAGGGTTACCTGTTCGGTTTCGGGTTACTTGTTAGGGTTAGAGTTACTTTCTAGGGTTCCTTGTTAGGGTTAATGTTACATGTTAGGGCTAGGGTTACTTTCTGGGGTTACTTGTTAGGGTTAAGGTAACTTTCTCGGGTTACTTGTCCGGGTGAGGGTTACTTGTTAGGGTTAGGTTTACTTGTTAGGCTTAGTGTTACTTCCTGGGTTACTTGTCAGGGTTAAGGTTACTTGTTAGGGTTAGTGTTACTTCCTGGGTTACTTTTCAGGGTTAAGGTTACACTCTGGGTTTACTTGTTAGGGTTACGGTTGCTTTATGGGTTTACTTGTTAGGGTTACTTGTTAGGGCAAATGTTACTTTCTGGGTTTACTTTTTAGGGTTACTTGTTAGGGTTCGGGTTACTTGTTAGGGTTAGGGTTACTTGTTAGGGTTAAGGTTACTTTCTGGGTTTACTTGTTAGGGTTATGTTTACTTGTTAGGGTTAGTGTTACTTCCTGGGTTACTTGTCAAGGTTAAGGTTACTTTCTGGGGTTACTTGTCAGGGTTAAGGTTACTTTCTGGAGTTACTTGTTAGGGTTAAGTTTACTTTCTGGGGTTACTTGTCAGGGTTAAGGACTACTTTCTGGGGTTACTTGTTTGGGTTAGGGATACTTGTTGGGGTTACGTGTAAGGGTTACTTGTCATGGTTAAGGTTACTTTCTGGGGTTACTTGTTAGGGTTACTTGTTAGGGTTACTTGTTAGGTTTAGGGTTACTTTCTGGGGTTACTTGTAAGGGTTAAGTTTACTTTCTGGGGTTACTTGTGAGGTTTACTTGTCAGGGTTAAGTTAATTTATGGGGTTACTTGTTAGGGTTACTTGTCAGGGTTAGGGTTACTTGTTAGGGCTAGGGTTACTTGTTAGGGGTTGGGTTACTTTCTGGGGTTACTTGTTAGGGTTACTTGTCAGGGTTAGGGTTACTTGTTAGGATTAGGGTTACTTGTCAGGGTTAAGTTTACTTTCTGGGGTTACTTGTTAGGGTTAGAGTTACTTTCTGGGTTTACTTGTTAGGGTTAGTTGTTAGGGTTAAAGTTACTTTCTGGGGTTAATTGTTAGGGTTACTTGTCAGGGTTAGGGTCACTTGTTAGGGATATGGTTACTTTCCGGAGTTAATAGTTATTGTTACTTGTCAGGCTTATGGTTACTTGTTATGGTTAGGTTTACTTGTTAGGGTTAGGGTTACTTTCTGGGGTTACTTGTCAGGGTTAAGGTTACTTTCTGGGTTTACTTGTTAGGGTTACTTGTTACGGTTAGGGTTACTTTCTGGGGTTACTTGTCAGGGTTACTTGTCAGGGTTAGGGTTAATTTCTGGGGTTAATAGTTAGGGTTACTTGTCAGGGTTAAGGTCACTTGTTAGGGTTATGGTTACTTTCTGGGGTTACTATTTATGGTTACTTGTCAGGGTTATGGTCACTTGTTACGGTTAGGGCGACTTGTTAGTGTTAGGGTTACTTGTTGGGGATACTATTTGGGGTTAAGGTTACTTTCTGTGGTCACTTGTTAGGTTACTTGTTAGGGTTAGGGTTACTTGTCAGGGTTAAGTTTACTTTCTGGGGTTACTTCTGAGGGTTAGGGTTACTTTCTGGGTTTACTTGTTAGGGTTAGTTGTTAGGGCTAAGGTTACTTTCTGGGTTTACTTGTTAAGGTTACTTAGGGTTAGGTTACTTTATGGGGTTACTTGTCAGGGTCACTTGTCAGGGTTATTTGTCAGGGTTAGTGTTACTTTCTGGGGTTACTTGTTAGGGTTAGGGTTACATGTTAGGATTCGGGTTACTTGTTAGGGTTAGGGTTACTTGTCAGGGTTAAGGTTACTTTCTGGGTTTACTTGTCAGGGTTACTTGTTAGGGCTAAGTTTACTTTCTGGGTTTACTTTTTAGGTTACTTGTCAGGATTAGGGTTACTTGTTAGGGTTAGGGTTACTTGTTAGGGGTAGGGTTACTTTATCGGGTTACTTGTCAGGGTGAGGGATACTTGTTAGGGTTAGGGTTAGTTGCTGGGGTTACTTCAGAATCAGAATCATCTTTATTGCCAAGTATGTAGGACACACAAGGAATTTGATTCCGGTAGAACACGCTGCACTAGTATCGTTGTCAAAAAAACTGCTAAGTGGCACTATACAGTTCCATTTTGGCTACTGTTGAAAGAGTTCAAAGAGTTAATGGCTTGGGGGAAGAAGCTGTTTAAATGTCTGCTGGATTTGGTGCACATGGATCGGTAGCGCCTGCCTGAGGGGAGTAGCTGGAAAAGGTGGTGGGCAGGGTGCGGAGGGTCCAGTAGGATTTTCCGCGCCCTAGTTTGGATTCTTGCAGTGTGCAAGTCCTCGAGAGTGGGTAGGGCGGTGCCAATGATTTTTTCCGCCGTCCTAACTGTCCGTTGAAGTCGGATTCTGTCCATTTTTGTGGCGGCCCCGAACCAAACGGTGATGGAAGAACACAGGATGGATTCGATGACAGCCGTGTAGAAATGTTGCAGCACCTCCTTGTTAGGGTTAGGTTTACTTGTTAGGGTTAGTTTTACTTCCTGGGTTACTTGTCAGGGTTAAGGTTACTTTCTGGGTTTACTTGTTATGGTTACTTGTTAGGGTTACTTTCTGGGTTTACTTGTTAAGGTTACTTAGGGTTAAGGTTACTTTCTGGGGTTAATTGTTAGGGTTACTCGTCAGGGTTAGGGTCACTTGTTAGGGTTATGGTTACTTTCTGGGGTTACTAGTTATGGTTACTTGACAGGGTTATGGTTACTTGTTATAATTAGGGTTACTGTTAAGGTTAGGGTTACTTTCTGGGGTTACTTGTAAGGGTTAAGTTTACTTTCTGGGGTTACTTGTTAGGGTTAGGGATGCTTGTTGGGGTTAGGGTTACTTGTTAAGATTAGGGTTACTTGTCAGGGTTAAGGTTACACTCTGGGTTTACTTGTTAGGGTTACGGTTACTTTATGGGTTTATTGTTGGGGTTACTTTTTAGGGCTAAGGTTACTTTCTGGCTTTGCTTTTTAGGGTTACTTGTTAGGGTTACTTGTCAGGGTTAGGGTCACTTGTTCGGGTTAGGGTTACTTGTTAGGGTTACTTGTTAGGGTTAAGGTTACTTTCTGGGTTTACTTGTTAGGGTTACTTGTTAGGTTTAGGGTTAATTGTTAGTGTGACTTGTCAGGGTTAAGTTTACTTTCTCGGATTACTTGTCAGGGTGAGGTGTACTTGTTAGGGTTAGTGTTATTTCCTGGGTTACTTGTCAGGGTTAAGGTTACTTTTTGGGGTTACTTGTTAGGGTTACTAGTTAGGGTTAAGTTTACTTTCTGGGGTTACTTTTTAGGGTTACTTGTTAGGGTTAGGGTCACTTGTCAGGGTTAGGGTTACTTGTCAGGGTTAAGGTTACTTTCTGGGTTTACTTGTTAGTGTTACTTGTTAGGGTTAGGGTTACTTTCTTGGTTTACTTGTTAAGGTTACTTAGGGTTAAGGTTACTTTCTGGGGTTTATTGTTAGGGTTACTTGTCAGGGTTAGAGTCACTTTTTAGGGTTATGGTTACTTTCTGGGGTTACTAGTCATGGTTACTTGTCAGGGTTGTGGTTATTTGTTATGGTTAGGGTTACTTGTTAGGGTTAGGGTTGCTTGTTAGGGTTAGGGTTACTTTCTGGAATTACTTATTAGGGTTAAGTTTACTTTCTGGGGTTACATGTGAGGGTTACTTGTCAGGGTTAAGGTTACTTTCTGGGTTTACTTGTCAGGGTTACTTGTTAGGGCTAAGGTTACTTTCTGGGTTTACTTTTTAGGTTACTTGTCAGGATTAGGGTTACTTGTTAGGGTTAGGGTTACTTGTTAGGGGTAGGGTTACTTTCTCGGGTTACTTGTCAGGGTGAGAGTTACTTGTTAGGGTTAGGGTTACTTGCTGGGGTTACTTGTTAGGGTTACTTGTTTGGGTTAGGTTTACTTGTTAGGGTTAGTGTTACTTCCTGGGTTACTTGTCAGGGTTAAGGTTACTTTCTGGGTTTACTTGTTAGGGTTACTTGTTAGGGTTAGGGTTACTTTCTGGGTTTACTTCTTAAGGTTACTTAGGGTTAAGGTTACTTTCTGGGGTTAATATTTAGGGTTACTTGTCAGGGTTAGGGTCACTTGTTATGGTTATGGTTACTTGTCAGGGTTAAGGTTACTTTCTGGGTTTACTTGTTAGTGTTACTTGTTAGGGTTAGGGTTACTTTCTTGGTTTACTTGTTAAGGTTACTTAGGGTTAAGGTTACTTTCTGGGGTTTATTGTTAGGGTTACTTGTCAGGGTTAGAGTCACTTTTTAGGGTTATGGTTACTTTCTGGGGTTACTAGTCATGGTTACTTGTCAGGGTTGTGGTTATTTGTTATGGTTAGGGTTACTTGTTAGGGTTAGGGTTGCTTGTTAGGGTTAGGGTTACTTCCTGGGGTTACTTGTCAGGGTTAAGGTTACTTTCTGGGGTTACTTGTTAGGGTTAAGTTTACTTTCTGGGGTTACATGTGAGGGTTACTTGTCAGGGTTAAGGTTACTTTCTGGGGTTACTTGTTAGGGTTAGGGTTACTTTCTGGGGTTACTTGTCAGGGTTAGGGTTACTTGTTAGGATAAGGGTTACTTGTCAGGGTTAAGGTTACTTTCTGGGGTTAGTTGTTAGGGTTACTTGTTAGGGTTAGGGTTACTTGTTAATGTTAGCGTTACTTGTCAGGGTTAAGGTTACTCTCTGGGGTTACTTGTTAGGGTTAGGGATACTTGTTGGGTTTACTTGTTAGGGTTAAGGTTACTTTCTGTGGTTACTTTTTAGGGTTACATGTCAGGGTTAAGGTTATTTTCTGGGGTTAACTCTTAGGGATACTTGTTAGGGTTAGGGTTACTTTCTGGGGTTAGTTGTTAGGGTTACTTGTTAGGGTTAGGGTTACTTGTTAGTCTTAGCGTTACTTGTCAGGGTTAAGGTTACTCTCTGGGGTTACTTGTTAGGGTTAGGGATACCTGTTGGGTTTACTTGTTAGGGTTAAGGTTACTTTCTGTGGTTACTTTTTAGGGTTACATGTCAGGGTTAAGGTTATTTTCTGGGGTTAACTCTGAGGGATACTTGTTAGGGTTCGGGTTACTTGTTAGGGGTAGGGTTACTTTCTGGGGTTACTTGTTAGGGTTAGGGTTACATGTTAGGATTGGGGTTACTTGTTAGGGTTAGGGTTACTTGTCAGGGTTAAGGTTTCTTTCTGGGTTTACTTGTCAGGGTTACTTGTTAGGGCTAAGTTTACTTTCTGGGTTTACTTTTTAGGTTACTTTTCAGGATTAGGGTTACTTGTTAGGGTTAGGGTTACTTGTTAGGGGTAGGGTTACTTTATCGGGTTACTTGTCAGGGTGAGGGTTACTTGTTAGGGTTAGGGTTAGTTGCTGGGGTTACTTGTTAGGGTTACTTGTTAGGGTTACTTGTTAGGGTTAGGTTTACTTGTTAGGGTTAGTGTTACTTCCTGGGTTACTTGTCAGGGTTAAGGTTACTTTCTGGGTTTACTTGTTATGGTTACTTGTTAGGGTTACTTTCTGGGTTTACTTGTTAAGGTTACTTAGAGTTAAGGTTACTTTCTGGGGTTAATTGTTAGGGTTACTCGTCAGGGTTAGGGTCACTTGTTAGGGTTATGGTTACTTTCTGGGGTTACTAGTTATGGTTACTTGACAGGGTTATGGTTACTTGTTATAATTAGGGTTACTGTTAGGGTTAGGGTTACTTTCTGGGGTTACTTGTAAGGGTTAAGTTTACTTTCTGGGGTTACTTGTGAGGGTTACTTGTCAGAGTTAAGTTAATTTCTGGGGTTACTTGTTAGGGTTAGGGATGCTTGTTGGGGTTAGGGTTACTTGTTAAGATTAGGGTTACTTGTCAGGGTTAAGGTTACACTCTGGGTTTACTTGTTAGGGTTACGATTACTTTATGGGTTTATTGTTGGGGTTACTTTTTAGGGCTAAGGTTACTTTCTGGCTTTACTTTTTAGGGTTACTTGTTAGGGTTAAGGTTACTTTCTGGGTTTACTTGTTAGGGTTACTTGTTAGGTTTAGGGTTACTTGTTATTGTTACTTGTCAGGGTTAAGTTTACTTTCTCGGATTACTTGTCAGGGTGAGGTGTACATGTTAGGGTTAGTGTTATTTCCTGGGTTACTTGTCAGGGTTAAGGTTACTTTCTGGGGTTACTTGTTAGGGTTACTAGTTAGGGTTAAGTTTACTTTCTGGGGTTACTTTTTAGGGTTACTTGTTAGGGTTAGGGTCACTTGTCAGGGTTAGGTTTACTTGTCAGGGTTAAGGTTACTTTCTGGGTTTACTTGTTAGTGTTACTTGTTAGGGTTAGGGTTACTTTCTTGGTTTACTTGTTAAGGTTACTTAGGGTTAAGGATACTTTCTGGGGTTTATTGTTAGGGTTACTTGTCAGGGTTAGAGTCACTTTTTAGGGTTATGGTTACTTTTTGGGGTTACTAGTCATGGTTACTTGTCAGGGTTGTGGTTATTTGTTATGGTTAGGGTTACTTGTTAGGGTTAGGGTTGCTTGTTAGGGTTAGGGTTACTTCCTGGGGTTACTTGTCAGGGTTAAGGTTACTTTCTGGGGTTTCTTGTTAGGGTTAAGTTTACTTTCTGGGGTTACATGTGAGGGTTACTTGTCAGGGTTAAGGTTACTTTCTGGGGTTACTTGATATTGTTACTTGTCAGGGTTAAGGTTACTCTCTGGGGTTACTTGTTAGGGTTAGGGTTACTTTCTGGGGTTACTTGTCAGGGTTAGGGTTACTTGTTAGGATTAGGGTTACTTGTCAGGGTTAAGGTTACTTTCTGGGGTTAGTTGTTAGGGTTACTTGTTAGGGTTAGGGTTACTTGTTAGTGTTAGCGTTACTTGTCAGAGATGTTACTCTCTGGGGTTACTTGTTAGGGTTAGGGATACTTGTTGGGTTTACTTGTTAGGGTTAAGGTTACTTTCTGTGGTTACTTTTTAGGGTTACATGTCAGGGTTAAGGTTATTTTCTGGGGTTAACTCTTAGGGATACTTGTTAGGGTTCGGGTTACTTGTTAGGGGTAGGGTTACTTTCTGGGGTTACTTGTTAGGGTTAGGGTTACATGTTAGGATTGGGGTTACTTGTTAGGTTTAGGGTTACTTGTCAGGGTTAAGGTTACTTTCTGGGTTTACTTGTCAGGGTTACTTGTTAGGGCTAAGGTTACTTTGTGGGTTTACTTTTTAGGTTACTTGTCAGGATTAGGGTTACTTGTTAGGGTTAGGGTTACTTGTTAGGGGTAGGGTTACTTTCTCGGGTTACTTGTCAGGGTGATGGTTACTTGTTAGGGTTAGGGTTACTTGCTGGGGTTAATAGTTATGGTTACTTGTCAGGGTTATGGTTACTTGTTATGGTTAGGATCACTTGTTACGGTTAGGGTTACTTTATGGGGTTACTTGTCAGGGTTAAGGTTACTTTCTGGGGTTACTTGTTAAGGTTAAGTTTACTTTCTGGGGTTACTTGTGAGGGTTACTTGTCAGGGTTAAGGACTACTTTCTGGGGTTACTTGTTTGGGTTAGGGATACTTGTTGGGGTTACGTGTAAGGGTTACTTGTCATGGTTAAGGTTACTTTCTGGGGTTACTTGTTAGGGTTACTTGTTAGGGTTACTTGTTAGGTTTAGGGTTACTTTCTGGGGTTACTTGTAAGGGTTAAGTTTACTTTCTGGGGTTACTTGTGAGGTTTACTTGTCAGGGTTAAGTTAATTTCTGGGGTTACTTGTTAGGGTTACTTGTCCGGGTTAGGGTTACTTGTTAGGGCTAGGGTTACTTGTTAGGGGTAGGGTTACTTGTTAGGGTTAGGGTTACTTTCTGGGTTTACTTGTTAAGGTTACTTAGGGTTAAGGTTACTTTTTGGGGTTAATTGTTAGGGTTACTCGTCAGGGTTAGGGTCACTTGTTAGGGTTATGGTTACTTTCTGGGGTTACTCGTTATGGTTACTTGACAGGGTTATGGTTACTTGTTATAATTAGGGTTACTGTTAGGGTTAGGTTTACTTTCTGGGGTTACTTGTAAGGGTTAAGTTTACTTTCTGGGGTTACTTGTGAGGGTTACTTGTCAGAGTTAATTTCTGGGGTTACTTGTTAGGGTTAGGGATAATTGTTGGGGTTAGGGTTACTTGTTAAGATTAGGGTTACTTGTCAGGGTTAAGGTTACACTCTGGGTTTACTTGTTAGGGTTACGGTTACTTTATGGGTTTATTGTTGGGGTTACTTTTTAGGGCTAAGGTTACTTTCTGGCTTTACTTTTTAGGGTTACTTGTTAGGGTTAGTTGTCAGGGTTAGGGTCACTTGTTAGGGTTAGGGTTACTTGTTAGGGTTACTTGTTAGGGTTAAGGTTACTTTCTGGGTTTACTTGTTAGGGTTACTTGTTAGGTTTAGGGTTACTTGTTAGGGTTACTTGTCAGGGTTAAGTTTACTTTCTCGGATTACTTGTCAGGGTGAGGTGTACTTGTTAGGCTTAGTGTTATTTCCTGGGTTACTTGTCAGGGTTAAGGTTACTTTCTGGGGTTACTTGTTAGGGTTAGGGTCACTTGTCAGGGTTATGGTTACTTGTCAGGGTTAAGGTTACTTTCTGGGTTTACTTGTTAGTGTTACTTGTTAGGGTTAGGGTTTCTTTCTTGGTTTACTTGTTAAGGTTACTTAGGGTTAAGGTTACTTTCTGGGGTTTATTGTTAGGGTTACTTGTCAGGGTTAGAGTCACTTTTTAGGGTAATGGTTACTTTCTGGGGTTACTAGTCATGGTTACTTGTCAGGGTTGTGGTTATTTGTTATGGTTAGGGTTACTTGTTAGGGTTAGGGTTGCTTGTTAGGGTTAGGGTTACTTCCTGGGGTTACTTGTCAGGGTTACGGTTACTTTCTGGGGTTACTTGTTAGGGTTAAGTTTACTTTCTGGGGTTACATGTGAGGGTTACTTGTCAGGGTTAAGGTTACTTTCTGGGGTTACTTGATATTGTTACTTGTCAGGGTTAAGGTTACTCTCTGGGGTTACTTGTTAGGGTTAGGGTTACTTTCTGGGGTTACTTGTCAGGGTTAGGGTTACTTGTTAGGATTAGGGTTACTTGTCAGGGTTAAGGTTACTTTCTGGGGTTAGTTGTTAGGGTTACTTGTTAGGGTTAGGGTTACTTGTTAGTGTTAGCGTTACTTGTCAGGGTTAATGTTACTCTCTGGGGTTACTTGTTAGGGTTAGGGATACTTGTTGGGTTTACTTGTTAGGTTTAAGGTTACTTTCTGTGGTTACTTTTTAGGGTTACATGTCAGGGTTAAGGTTATTTTCTGGGGTTAACTCTTAGGGATACTTGTTAGGGTTCGGGTTACTTGTTAGGGGTAGGGTTACTTTCTGGGGTTACTTGTTAGGGTTAGGGTTACATGTTAGGATTGGGGTTACTTGTTAGGTTTAGGGTTACTTGTCAGGGTTAAGGTTACATTCTGGGTTTACTTGTCAGGGTTACTTGTTAGGGCTAAGGTTACTTTCTGGGTTTACTTTTTAGGTTACTTGTCAGGATTAGGGTTACTTGTTAGGGTTAGGGTTACTTGTTAGGGGTAGGGTTACTTTCTCGGGTTACTTGTCAGGGTGATGGTTACTTGTTAGGGTTAGGGTTACTTGCTGGCGTTAATAGTTATGGTTACTTGTCAGGGTTATGGTTACTTGTTATGGTTAGGATCACTTGTTACGGTTAGGGTTACTTTATGGGGTTACTTGTCAGGGTTAAGATTACTTTCTGGGGTTACTTGTTAGGGTTAAGTTTACTTTCTGGGGTTACTTGTGAGGGTTACTTGTCAGGGTTAAGGACTACTTTCTGGGGTTACTTGTTTGGGTTAGGGATACTTGTTGGGGTTACGTGTAAGGGTTACTTGTCATGGTTAAGGTTACTTTCTGGGGTTACTTGTTAGGGTTACTTGTTAGGTTTAGGGTTACTGTTGGGTTATTTTTTTATCGTTCGTCCTTGGTTCATTGCTTCGACGGGTGTTGATGGAGATCGATGGTTAAATAATCAGGGAGCCAGGACTTGAACAGAAAGTTGATTTAATTTGGAGAGCACGGGCATTGTGGTGCGGACGGAAGAGCGAGCATGGAGAGAGAGAGAGACGAACGGGCTGCAGGAGTATTTATGCGGCACATAGTAATGACGCGACAGGATGTGACGTAATAAAAATGCGACATCGTGTAAAGGAAGGCAGGATATGACATACGAGGAAGTTCAAAATGTAAACAAAGATTACAGAGCGATGTTTACAGATGTTTGTATGGCGAATTACCCTAACATCTCCCCCCTGACGAACATTTTTAATAATCGGTCGAGGTGAACAGAAAAGAAAATCATAATGGAAACATTCTCAAATCAAAGTCATGTCATTCTCTAGCTACAATAGTCAAATCTTCATGGGATCCTGGGTGGTGATCACCAGGATGACAAGTAGGAACAAAATCGTTTGTAGCATTTGTCGCAAGCAGGCCCCAGGGTGTGGTACAGACGACGAGCTGGTGAATGGGAAAAGGTGTGTGATCTTCGGCTCCAGTTGTGCATCGGGAATCTTCTTGACGAACGGTGTGGTGTCCTCGCGAGTCCAGACGAAGCTTGTAGCTGCTAAGACGGCTAGCAGCTCCGCAACCGGTCCATCCCACTTTGGCGTGGCCCACGTCATCTTCTTCAAACCGCAGCTCTGTCCTGTGGAGACTAAAAGAAGACTTGTGCCAAGTCACATGTCGAAAGGATGGTATCATTCTGCACATCACTTTCTTGGGGTTTCTTTCCCTATCAAAATCTGTCTCATCGTTTAGGCTCTGTAGTGCATTCTCTCACAGAAATGGCAGACATTGTTATTGTTAGATTTTAGTTGGTTAGTGTATGTTAGTTGTTAGTGAGTCTGCATTTCTGGAGGGTACCACTTTCTTGTGGGAATGATATTGCAGCTAACATCACTCAACACCAAAAGTGAAAATTTTGGCAATGATGATCTAGGCTATTGCCATTCCCCCCTGTTGAGACATGAAAAGTCTCAATTTGCCAATTGGGAACGTGTTTGCGCGGAACACGATCCCTCTTGGACATTGCACAGATCATCAATACGACCAGTCAGACCCTAGTTCGCTGACGAAGCCTCTTGGATAGGAGGCGAAACGTCCGAAACCTTCAAATTTGTACAGATGACGACTGAAGAAACCTTCTCATCGATGGACCACTCCTGTACGACTGAGAGCTTACACAGACATGAATTTGCATAAAACTGCTTGTCAATCATTGGTCAAAAATTTGGAGTCCAAATTTTGGCATGTCTCTCAACACCTGCATGAGAACTAATTCATGTAGCGTGTACCACGGAATTTTTGTACATTGAGCACAGCTTCTTCTGCTGTTACTCCTCTGCTGGCACCCAAGCAAATCATCTCTGCAAAAATGTGTTTTTGGTGGACATTTGCATGTCACCAAATGGTATGGGTGGAGGACAGCCTTCTACAATTTGCACAAGTTGACATGGTCGTCAACATTATGGCGATCTGTGTAAATGGTCATCTCGTACTCGCCTTTTGTCATTCAGTTGGAGGGCACCAGTTGACAGTCAGTTTCGCTTCTGCGTAGGACATCCATTCGCGCAACCCAGCTTCATCTGCGGCCACCCTGGCACGGATTCCGCAGGAGTCCTCCCCTTCTGACGGATCTCTTTCTCTCAATTCTGAAAGAAGCTGGTTAGCGTGGAAGCCCTACACAATATATCTGATTTCGCCTGAATCTCTGGCTGACATCGGTGCCCACTCAACTCATTTGCCAATTTCATTCTTACCGGCGAGAAATTCCTTTAATGTGCACTGCAGTCAATTACTCCAATGTGCACTGCATCCAATTCATAATAATAATAATTCACAATCAAATCAATCTTGACAGGTTATCCTGCACTTTTAGTCGTAACTATAAACTACTTTTGAACTGACAAATGTCATCACTGTACGCAAAGGCAGCCAGAAGATAAATTAGCATCTGCATGCTGTCTTAATAAACGTTGGATTTCCTCCATTGCATCTCCAACATTGAATACTTTCAAATCAATCAAGCCTAATTGTAACAATTCGTTGCTCGCTAGATGGTTGGATGAGAAATATGTGCAATAAATATTGTCATGCATTACAATAAATGCCACACATTATGCTTTTGGAAAACAAAAGTATTCTCAATATGGACTTTGTCATTGATCCCAAATCATCAGGTGGGTGTGCCAACTCTAGTTCTGCTGGTGCATCCCACCAGCCATTGCGGCCTCTCCTTTGTTGGGTCTCCTATGACAATTGGAGCAGAGATTAAACTTTGTTTCCAAAAACACCAAGAATGCAAATTCGGTTCGGATGATACTCCGGATGAAAATCACAGGATGGGTGGATGAAAATGGCTTGTGCACCCCACAGTTCATCAATTCATCCTGCAAATGGAACAATTTCTCAACCATCATCCCAGCTCTGTTTGCGAATTGTTGCTTTACACATCATCTGCACAAAAAGCATAATGAAAAAGGTTCAGTCATCAAATTTTGCAATTCCATCTTTTCCTTTCGAAATTAATTTCTCTGCTCAGAAACTAATAAAGGTGCATCCGATCAAATTTAATGTATCGTTTTTATGAATCAAATCATCTGCTCTTTGATTTCAGGGGATGACAATTGTCAGGTCAAAACCAGTGTAATGATCAGGTCACAATCATTATCTTAATAAATCTATAACTTTCCTTCTATGAAATGTCCAACAATATCAACTGGTGAATCTCTGTAAGGACTTAATCACCAGCAAATTTAGTTACATTTACCTTGCCAATTCCATCTAATTCAAGATAAATGTTCCCGTTATTCAGCCCAATTTACTGACCATTTTATTTACTTTTTCAAATTGAACCGTCGTTTACGAGCCAGCACAGTGGGGCCTCAGAATTTCCTCTGGGTCTTTTAAACCCCTCTTTGAAGCTCTGCGCTGACAAAAACCCTTAATAAGAGGCATCGTAAATAACTCTGGCTTGTTTCAAATGGCTTGAACAAGCTGTGTACAGAACATGGTGCAGCTCTGTTTGACAAACTAAACTCATAATTTTATAAAGTCACTCTTTGATTCTGTCATTTTATACAATTTCCACTTCATTTTGCATTTGCCCAAATCAGGATTTCAAAATGATTTGTCTTACATGGAAAAGGGCATGTAGCTTCAAAAGAGTGAATTAATCATAATCATTTATCATTGAATCTAGCAACATCTATCTTGCTGATTTCAGTTCAATTTGAGATAAACATCCTTATTTCCTCAATTGAACCGTGATAGAGGAAAAACTTGAGCAAAAACATACATGATTGTTATCCTAAGGAATGCAATGGTCTCACTGCTTAAACACCATCCCCCAATTTTTGAGACACAGCAGGCCAGATCCCAGCAGTCATAAATAACTCCAAAACGCAAATGGCCAATGTTCAAATCGCTCTTGAGAACAATGTGGCACAATTTCAACGCTGATAATTTTACAAATTCACTGTAGTTCGGCTTATGTCTATTCATTTGTCCGCTGTCTTCATTTATTTGCTCACTCAGTCTAATTAATTATTTAATTCAGTTTTTTGGTTTCAAGTAGACGGCATTCGTCAATAAGCTATGGAAAAAGAAACAGTGTTATGTCATTCATGAGGACGTCGAGCGGAGACGAAAGTCTCCTCGCTGCATGGTTGGACAGGTCTCCCGATGAGACAGGACAGCCCACTCCATGACACCCGGTCGAGTTCTCTCGTGATGACAAGGCCGCCTCGGTTCTGTGGAGAAGAGAGGCCTCGCGGCAGAATCAAATTCGGCAGGAAGAATGTCTTTTATACACATGTTTGTGAATGTTAACGCAGCCCTTTATTAATTTTATTTTCCTTTATTAACTTGTTCGCGAATGAATCAATTTGCCGATCTCAGAATGTGGTTGTGAATTCACCCCCCATCCCTCTCTTACGGGTACAGAAAGAAGAATGGGGAGGTGGTCTATCCGCATTCTTTGGTTTTCTTAGAAGTTTACACAACGCGCGTACATACACAACAATACATAAAAACACACAATGCATGCACAAAAAGACGAAAGACAAAACACGAAAAGGGAAGACAAGAACACACACACAAGGACTGCTCCCCCTTATGCACCCCCTCCTCCAGCCGACCACCCTCTGCCCCCTGGACAATGAAACTCCCTGGGAAACCCCGTAGCAATGGCTAGCATTGTTGACCATGTGCTAGTGTTGGTGAATTAATTGAAATTACGGTAATCCACAATATCGCGTCAACAAGCAGGCCTCGCCGAGGGAACGGTCCCTCGTCGCTCTTGTGGATACAAGCAGACGACCACCAAAAGCTAAGAGCTTCTGTCTCTTGTCGACTACAATTATAGCTGCAGCTATTTAAAACAAAAAACGTCCGGAGTGAAATCTCTCAATCCCAATTTCACTCACGGCCCTCGCGCACAGTGAATTCCAAAAATTCACCCCTTGTGAATATTATAATTAGAATTATTCTAGTCTTACAGTACGGCAGCCAGGGCGCGGTAAACCAGACATCTCGATAAATATTAGGATCGATTTGTCGCGTATATATTTAATACACCTCCAGGCTCGACTCAAATGGGGACCCGCCTTGGCCCGATCATCAGAAATAGAACCCATAGTTTGAACATGGGCTATAATCGGACGATATCTTCCAATAAAGTCGCGTTCGTAGCCTCGATACGTGGATTACGCGCAAAGAAATCCTTCTGGCCACAAAGGATTCCACATTCGTTCACCCAACATAGCAGCATGCTAGCGGCACTCACCCGTGAAACTCAACCATGTGGTCAGGTCAGAATGAAGAGGCGCTTCCATCACGCAACCCTCAAGCGCTTCGGACCCAACCGGCGCGGGTTTCTTGGCACCAGAATGTTGGGTTATTTTTTATCGTTCGCCCTTGGTTCATTGCTTCGACAGGTGTTGATGGAGATCGATGGTTAAATCATCAGGGAGCCAGGACTTGAACAGAAAGTTGATTTAATTTGGAGAGCACGGGCATTGTGGTGCGGACGGAAGAGCGAGCATGGAGAGAGAGAGAGACGAACGGGCTGCAGGAGTATTTATGCGGCACATAGTTGATAGAGTGTTTATGCACATTAGTAAACATATTACGTTATTTCATGTTTAGATTAAGTAAACATATGTTTTTTCATGTTTAGCTTAGTATATATTATGAATTGTGCACGTTTAATTTCAGTCTAATTTAGTTAAATAAAACTATCAGTCTTATTAGTTCAATAGCCGTGGAGAAAAAGCAGCGGCTCCAACTTACTTGTTAGGGTTACTTGTCAGGGTTATTGATAGAGTGTTTATGCACATTAGTAAACATATTACGTTATTTCATGTTTATATTAAGTAAACATATGTTTTTTCATCTTTAGCTTAGTATATATTATGAATTGTGCATGTTTAATTTCAGTCTAATTTAGTTAAATAAAACTATCAGTCTTATTAGTTCAATAGTCGTTGGAAAGAAACAACAGCTCCAACTCCAATCTGAGACCCGCCCAACACTGAGCTGCTCGTAACCGATTGGACGGGAAAGGTCGACTTGTTCGCAAGCTGATTGGACAACAGATCGCCACTCTGTATGTTTAAAAACTTGTCAGAGCGGGAGCTCTTTCTCTTTGTTCTTTGTGCTCGTGTGCTCATGTCTTCGTCCCACCGAGACGAGAAGTGCTTTCTCTGTCTCATTAGAATAAAGTAGTTTTTTGTTCACCATCTATTGTACTTGCTGATATTTTTATCAAGTGAACTCCAGACAATACGCGAACCAAGAATGACAACAAGAAGTTTTAACCGAACATTAATTGGTGCCGGAGAAACCCGTGCCCAGTCAACCAGTCTTAGCGTGAGGACTACCAATTGGGCGACCCAGTCAAGGCGAGACGGGAACTCAGCTAAAGAAGCTCCTGGTGGTTGACCCGTTTTATAATTTTGACGGGAGGCACGCTTTGAGACGCGCGTCAAACCTGCTCTTTGACTGTCTACGACCTACGGAAGAAACGAACATTTTTTTCGTTCTTCACTGAAGCCTGCTCGTGCAAATCCGCGCGAGAGACGGGAAGAATCACTCCTTTCTGGTGGCGTTGTGGCTCCTGGCGTTCTGGCTGGAGGACTACACGGCAGTATTCAAGAGTTCACTAAGTAAGTAGCGCGCTAGCTAGCAGCCATTGTTTGAATGCATTGTGAGACTTCTCCTGGCCAGAGACGGTCTTTTCCACTTGACTCACGTACAAACCTGTGTTAAGCGATTTTCGTTAGGCAAGGTGGCCAAATGAGAATACGTATGCCGGCGGAGGAGTGCATATTAATGTGCACGATACATCCACACGCCGAATTGTGATTCGGAAGTTTTCCAGCGAAAGAATATTGATCACAAGGTGGTGATAACTGGGATTCAGTTTGTGTGGTGGACCGCTTTTATTCTGAAAAGCGGAAGTATTTTAGGGCAGCTGCTATAGTACGGAGTCGAGAGGAAAGAAATAAGATCAAAAATACATTCTTAAATTGGTTTGTCTATGCTAGCATAGTGGCACAGAGAAAGTACTTTGTCTCGGAGAGAAAAAAAAGGGTGGGGGCGAAGTCATTTGAGCCGTTGGTGTGTGTGTGTGCGTAAGAGCATTCCTTGTGTGTGTGCGTGAACGCGCATCCTGGCTGAGGATTGGCGCGAATCACGCCCTTTGTTCTTGGGTTTGAATCAACATTGCGAGGTGTGCTTCCTTTCTGGTGATAGTTAAAGAAGGAATTTGTTGTTGCAGTCGTGAAAATGGGTGCTATTTTTTCTAAAAAGACCCCAATTCATAGGGACGTAGAGTTTATGTCCAAAAAGTTCCCAGGTAGCGAACTTTATTGCAAGAAGTGGATGGACTGTAGTACGTTCTCTGGTGCGTTGCAACTACAACCTTTGACAGAAGTCATGTTTCGATTGAAACTTCAGGAAGCATCCGCGATGAAAAAAATCTCTTGGAAAGATACATGCCGAGATAATTGCCTGCGAAGCTTGGATTGCGCAAGCAAAAATCAGGGAGAGGGAAATGGAAGCCAAACGGATGAAAAAAGAGGAGAAAGCGATAGTTGCAATGTCTTCCAAAGTGAGCTCTGACGATGAGACTGTGGCTTCGTCTGTTGCACGTCCCAATGAAAAGTTGGTGGAAAATGGAGAGCAGCCATTGTTTCAATCCCCAGAGCTCCCCCACGGGAGGCGAGGGGGAGAGGCGGGGGGCTGCCCCGGGCAGGCGCCACAACCCCCCTCCTACCACTCCTCCTCCTTCTCTTCCCCCTCCTCCTTCTACCCCTCCTCCGCAGGGCTGAAGAAAGGGGAGGACGCCATTTGTTCAACCCCTGTGGGGCGGGTGGGCCCCCCTGGGTGGGCCCCCCCGGTGATGACTCCAAATGTCTGTTGGGCAGACCAGCAGAATGGAGCGGTTATGACTTGGAGGAATACGAGGATTACAACCTGATATGGCAAATCAGATTGCTGCTGATTGTGTCTCCTCGCGTACGAGGAGCAAAGCAAATTGTTCTGGACAATTGTATCCGTTTGAAGAGTTGAATGGAATTAAAATGAATAATGGAAGCGACTGTGATGCCTTGCCACTTATTCAGGTAGCAAATCCTAATTCTTCAAGCATACATGATCAAACTATCTTGGTTTATCGGCCATGGGGCGACAGTGATGTCGCAGAGGCGTGTAAAGGACTAGGTAATTTTGTTGAAAATGCAGAAAGTTGGACTGAGAATTTTGAGGAATTATGTGCTTCTTACCAGTTGAATGGACAAGAAACACTTAAGGTCTCAGGAGATGCTTGGGACACCATTGGAATCGGGTGAAAGGTGACTTTACTGGGAAAACATCGACGGGAACAAACATGACGTACGAGGAAGCGACAACCCAACGAAGATTGATTTGTGAAAACATCCGAACATTATGGAAGAAAACACCAAACTTTGGCTTGATTCAGAATTGTAGACAGTTACGTGGGGAAGATATTAACATTTTTCGGGGACGCTTGGAAAATGTTTTTCGAAACCACTGCTGTATTCCTGAATCTGCTGATGAGAATTCCATATATGTCAACCAATTCAAGCAAACATTTTTGCAGAATTTGACGCCGGAAATTGGAGATTTCATTCGCAAACATTATGTCCAACACCGGACTGGAAGGTTGGTTGATCTCATGGAGTGGGCAATACACGCCCAAGAAGTGGTGAGAAAAAAGTGGGGAAATGGTGCAAATTCGCCGATGGAACATGTGATGGCATCTACCATGGGTAACATAATGGAGAACGTGTTATACCAGGATCGGATGAAGAGACGGATGCCGCACAATGATCGATGCTACAGTTGTGGCAGTGTAGGGCATATTGCTCGCCACTGCAAAAAGAAACCTATACCGAAAAGGAAACATGGGAAATCTTACAGACCTCCACCATATAATACGCGATATGGTGAAGGACAAAAAACAAAACATTCAGATTGACGCGCGGAACCCCATTTCAACACTGATGACAACAAGCACAACAGTGGGAAATGGGAATCAATAAAACCAGTTGAAATCTTGGATTTGACTAATGTATTTGCCTTGACCTTACCGGAAAACGAAAAACCTTATTATTGGCTAAAAATCGGGAAAAAGGATGTCAAATTTCTTTGCGATAGTGGTGCATGCAGATCAGTGTTAAGAGACACCATTCCAGGTGTCACTCCGAGTCGACAACAAATTTCTGTGGTATCTGCAGATGGGAAAGTGACATTGTTACCGATTTCTAAACCAATAAAAATTTTAGATGAGGGACTAACTCCATACAAGGTCACTATGGTCTTGAGTGGAGAGTGTCCTATAAATTTGTTGGGGAGAGACCTGTTACAAAAATTGCAAATAGCTTTAGTACCAACAGAAGAAGGGTATAAACCCAAAAAAGTGAATTTTCTGGAGTCCTTCGTAGTTGACGCTATGGGGGACCCAGTAAAGGTCGATTCATTAGAATTATGACTGATGGCCACTTTAGGGGCGGAGGACTTTCCAGACGTCCCTGCCACCCTTTGGTCATCGGGAAAAACTGATGTGGGCTTACTTAAAACAGCAAAACCAGTTGAAGTATTGCCTAAAACGACTTATCGACCAAGACTTAAACAATATCCATTAAAACAGGATGCTATTATTGGCATCACCCCTGTAATACGGGATATGGTGAAAGCTGGTATTTTGATTGAAGACCCAACTTGTGAATGTAATACACCGATATTTCCTGTCAAAAAAGTGGAATCTGGAGTTTGGAGAATGGTGCATGATTTACGACAGATAAATAAATCCATACAATCGCGTGCTCCGTGTGTGCCAGACCCGCACACATTATTGAACAGTTTAAAACCTGACAAAAAATGGTTTACAGTGATTGATTTGAGCAATGCCTTTTTCTCCATTCCATTACACAAAAATTCACGTCATTGGTTCGGATTTACATTTAATGGAAAAAAATATACATATACAAGATTACCACAAGGGTTTACAGATAGTCCTACATTTTTTTCACAGGAAATGTCTTCGTGTATTGCTGATTTTAAACATCCTGAATCTTCTCAGATTCTTTTGTATGTTGACGACATCTTAATTGCTTCACCGACTGAAGATGAGAACAAGACTGTATCAATAGCTTTGTTCCAATATTTAGCGAATACAGGTAACAAAGCTTCTTTGGATAAATTGCAGTTCTGTCAAGAAGAAGTAGTTTTCTTAGGACATCTTTTGTCAAGAAAGGGAAGAGAGTTGACAACTAAGAGAAAACAGACAATTTTGCAGGTTCCTCGACCTAAGACGAAAAAACAGATGATGACGTTTTTGGGACTGTGCAATTATTGCAGAACTTGGATTCCGCATTATGCACAAGTTACTCAACCATTATTGACACTTATATACCAAGACGAAATGGCACTGAAAGACTCTATTCAGTGGACCGAAGAGGGCAGTAAAGCATTTACAGAATTAAAAAATTTGATAGCAAACACTAGCGTCTTAGCCTTACCTGACTATGACAAACCTTTTGTTCAAACAGTTGACTGCAAAGACAAATACATGACTTCAGTCCTGTTACAAAAGCATGGACAAAAGCTGAGACCAGTTGCATTTTATTCTAAAAGACTGGATCCAGTAGCTGCAGCTCTTCCAGCATGTGTTAGAGCAGTGTGTGCCGCAGCGTTGGCAGTTCAGTCGTCAGCTGAACTAGTACTTTTTCATCCCACAACGCTGATGGTACCACACTCAGTTGACTTATTGATTACAGGCACGAAAATGACTTTCTTGTCACCAGCACGACATTTGTCTATCATGACAACCCTGCTGGAACAACCACACATAACTGTTGAGAGGTGCAATAGCATTAACCCAGCGACACTTATACCTCTACCTGTGGACGGAGAACCACATTCATGCGTTGACAGAATAAATGAGAACTGCAAACCACGACCAGACTTAAAAGACATACCTTTACCTGACAGCATCTACCTGTACGTTGATGGCTCTGCGTCTAGGTCAGACGCAGGGGCTAACAGGGTAGGCTATGCTGTTGTGACCGATGTTGAAATTGTTGCTGATGGCTCATTACCAAACACGTATTCAGCACAAGCAGCAGAAATTGTTGCATTGACTGAAGCGTGTAAATGGGCGGAAGGGAGAACGGTAACGATTTTTACGGACAGTCAATATGCGTTTTCCACACTTCACTGCTTTGCAGCTCAGTGGAACCGCAGAGGAATGACTACATCGAACGGAAAATCTGTCGAACATGCAGATTTATTGAGAGGCTTATTGAAAGCTATCCTCCTTCCAAAAAGTGTAGCTGTATGCAAATGTGCAGCGCACACGAGAGCTAAAGACAGAATTACCTCAGGCAATGCGAGAGCGGACACAGCAGCCAAGAACGCCGCTCAGACTACTTTCAATTTGGTCAATCAAGAAATGCGTGAATTAGTGCCTACACAAGTTTTAAAGGACATGCAAGCGTTAGCTACAAAATCCGAAAAAGATTTGTGGCTTGCCGATGGTGCTAAGCTCGTTGATGAGTTGTATAAAATAGACAACAAACCATGTTTACCGAGAAACATGTTCCCTATGGTGGCTCGATTGAGCCATGGTAGTTCACATGTATCAACAGCGGGCATGGTGTTTATAGCAGGGAAAGTATTCCATTTAAGCAGAGGTTTCAACTCGTATGCAAAAAAACTTTTGTCGGAGTTGTTTGATTTGCTGTAAACACAATCCACAAGGTAACATGCGACCAAAAAGAGGAACATTTCCGCAAGGGTCACACCCCTTTGAAGTGGTCCACATGGATTTCATTGAACTAAGCACAAGTAATTCTTATAAATACTGTTTGGTGTTAATTGATTCATTCACCAAATGGGTGGAAATTGTGCCTTCAAAGAAATCCGATGCATTATCCGTTGCAAAAGCATTATGCAAACATATTATTCCAGAACATGGCATACCAAGAATAATTTGGAGTGATAATGGACCACATTTTGTTAATGACGTAATCACCAAAATTTCTGAACATTTAGGTATTAAATTAAAAAAACACTGTGCATATCATCCACAGAGTGCAGGATTGGTTGAAAGAACGAATGGCACAATAAAAAATCGACTCAGGAAAACCATGGAGGCAACAGGCAAACCATGGCCTGAATGTCTGTTTTTGGTTAAATTATATATGAGAATAACACCCACTAATAACGGCTTAACGCCTTTTGAGATCTTGCATGGCAGACCTTTCATCCTCCCATTATGGGAAGGTGTGCCCTGGCAAGAAAATGAATCAGATCCAGGCGCTTTGTTGGCAAAATGGTTGTGTGAAATGTTTACAACAAAAGAGGTCCAGTCAGCCTGTGTACTGCCGCAGTCTGCCCTGTTGTCTCCACAGGAGCAGAAGCTGCTTCGGCCCGGAGACCACGTGCTGATCAAAGCAATTAAAAGGAAGTCCTGGTCGGCGCCAAAGTGGGAGGGGCCATTCACCGTGCTGATAACCACGCCAACTGCCATCAAGATCGCCGAGAGATCCACCTGGGTGCATCAAAGCCACTGCAAAATCGTTCACCAACCAGATCCGGAGCAGGTGGAAGAGAGACGGAGCCAAACCACTCAATAGCCATGGGTTTGGTCCACATCATCTTGCTGTATGAATTAGTGGAGGCAATCCAGATGACGCACGTAAAGCCTCCCATTCCATCAGCCTGCCAAACTCCACCATTGCAACCAACGATGGCAGAAAAGTGCCCAAGCTTGACACATCCTGTAGCCTGCTTTCCACTCGAAGCTGCAGGAATTGTGTCATTTCCTCTTAGCGTCCTCGTGAATGAAGAACGACAAGATGGTAGCAATTATCCCCAAGAGTTTTGGTACGCTCGTATCAAGTCGGGGAAGGCTTGGACCACTGGTTGGGATTCCGTTGTGGTCCGTTCTAAGCCTAACACAGAATGGGTTCGAAATAGCTGTGCCCAAGAAGCAAAATGAATCGTCGTCAAGATAGCTCGAGGGAACTGGTTAGGAACAGGAACTGGAACTGGTACAATGACTGATATCCAACTTGCTATTATAACTCATGATGTTGCAGGATGCCTGGACTTGAGACTCTGTCCTGATTCTCGTGAACATCACACTGGTTTTCCCGTAACTATATGCATCATGTCATCTTTGACAACACCAGTCGTGACATCGCCGTTCAAAAATAAACCGCACATGAGACTGACAGCCTATGTTGAGATACCTGACAAAAAAGCCCAAAATTCAGGTGTCATGGACGCATTATATCAACCATTTGCAGGAGGAAAACATGACTGGAATCCGTTGTTATCAAACACGTGGTATCGTTATGCTACATTAATTGCTAAACAAAATAGGAAAAGTAATTGCTTTGTTTGTTCTTTTATGCCACATTCTGTAACGCAACAAAGAGTGCATTCAAAGGTATTTGGAGATAAAATGGCTCGAGCTGCGTATATGTTAATATCTTCGCATAAACCTGATCAACATTTTCCAGTTCTTCGCAATGCTTCGAGAGGAGAGATTGTTCCAAGTTTAGACACCATTTTGGAAACTGAAAATCAGGTTATGACCGAGAGCGGATTGAGATTACCAGTATGCGTTGCAATGTACGGTACAGGTCAAAATTTAGGTTTTATAGATGAGAATAGATGTTTATACGTGCTACCGTTAAACACCAATGTCACCATTTTACCTGTATCTTCACATCTTTGGTGGTTATGTGGTTGGAAAGTATATTCTTTTATTCCTCCGAAAGCCTACGGTATGTGCGCACCTGTTACTGTGACTGACAATACTTTCATCGTTACCAGTCGTCCAGCACACCATCATGTGAAAAGAAGAGTGTCGTTTAAGCCCCACGATTCGATCTGGGGAACTGATGTTCCAGAACAATTCAAACACCATAGCACGGGAAGTAAGGTAATGTTAGCTCTTTTTCCACAAATTGGAGTAGCTAAAAACATGCTACGAATTGAAACAATTGACTACAGGTTTCAAGTGTTTGTAAATGCCAGTTTGGAAGTAGATGAAATGCAAAACACTGAAATTGCAGCAATTAGACAAATGGTGCTGCAAAATAGAATGGTTTTGGACCTTTTGACAGCCCCACAAGGGGGCGTCTGTGCTATGGTGGGTGATACTTGTTGTACGTACATACCCGAAGAAGCGAATTCCATAAACATGACTGATGCTCTGTCTGTTGTCAGGGATCTCAGAGATGCCATGGCCAAGGATCACCGGCCTGATCAACCGTGGATCTTTGACGGGCTCTTTGGGGGCTCTTGGTATAAGACTTTGCTCAGGATGTTTATCCCATTCGCAATTGTGATTGTACTTATTTTCTTAGTCATTGGTTGTAACATTCCATGCTTAAGAACAATGCTAATGAATATGATAACTAATTCCCAGGTGAATTACGCAAAGGTTTTGTATCAACAAATGCGTGACGGGGACTCAGTGTTGTAGCTAGGGATAGTACACCATGGCCAGAGAGTGGTTGCTCCAAAGAACAAAAGCAAAAAAAGGAAACGGAGAGCCGAGATGGAGTTTTCCTCATTAAAAACCCTCAAAAATGGAGAGGTTATATATCACAGCAGCAAAATTGTGATAGAGGTTTTTCGCCTTCTCCATGGTAAGTTAAATAATATTAGACGTTGGATAGATGAGATTAGAATGGTTCCCTGTGCAATTAGTATGACGTGCATGCATGAAAACCTTTGGAAATGTATGAACTGATGTTTAAATGTACAACAGGAGGGAATGATATAGTGTTTATGCACATTAGTAAACATATTACGTTATTTCATGTTTAGATTAAGTAAACATATGTTTTTTCATGTTTAGCTTAGTATATATTATGAATTGTGCACGTTTAATTTCAGTCTAATTTAGTTAAATAAAACTATCAGTCTTATTAGTTCAATAGTCGTTGGGAAAAAAGCAACAGCTCCAACTCCAATCTGAGACCCGCCCAACGCTGAGTTGTTCGTAACCGATTGGACGGGAAAGGTCGACTTGTTCGTAACTGATTGGACAACAGATCGCCACTGTGTATGTTTAAAAACTTGTCAGAGCGGGAGCTCGGTCTCTTTGTCTCTCTTTTTGTCTCTTTGTTCTCTCTTTGCTCGTGTGCTCATGTCTTCGTCCCACCGAGACGAGAAGTGCCTTTTCTGTCTCATTAGAATAAAGTAGTTTTTTTGTTCACCATCTATCGTACTTGCTGATATTTTTATCAAGTGAACTCCAGACAATACGCGAACCAGGAAAGATAAACAAGAAGTTTTAACCGAACAGTTACTTTCTGGGTTTACGTGTTAGGGTTATGGTTACACTATGGGTTTACGTGTCAGGGTTACTTGTTAGGGCTAAGGTTACTTTCTGGGTTTACTTGTTAGGGTTACTTGTTAGGGTTAGGTTCTTTCTGGGTTACTTGTTTTAGGGTTTACTTGTTAGGGTTAGGGTTACTTGTTAGGGTTAGGGTTACTTTCTGGTTACTTGTTAGGGTTAGGGTTACTTTCTTGGGTTACTTTTTGTTCGTGGTTAGGGTTAGGTTTACTTGTTAGTGTTACTTGTCAGGGTTAGGGTTACTTTCTCGGGTTACCTGTTACTTGTTAGGGGGTTACTTGTTACTTTTTAGGGTTACTTGTTAGGGTTACTTGTCACGGTTAGGGTTACTTGTTAGGGTTAGGGTTACTTGTTAGGGTTACTTGTTAGGGTTAAGGTTACTTTCTGGGTTTACTTGTTAGGGTTACTTGTTACTTTTAGGGTTACTTGTTAGGGTTACTTGTCAGGGTTAAGTTTAATTTCTCGGTTACTTTCTGAGGTTTACTTGTTAGGGTTAGTGTTATTTCCTGGGTTACTTGTCAGGGTTAAGGTTACTTTCTGGGGTTACTTGTTAGGGTTACTTGTCAGGGTTAGGGTTAGGGTTATGGTTAGGGTTAGGGTTACTTTCATGGGGTTAATAGTTATGGTTACTTGTCAGGGTTATGGTTACTTGTTATGGTTAGGATCACTTGTTACGGTTAGGGTTACTTTTATGGGGTTACTTGTCAGGGTTAAGGTTACTTTCTGGGGTTACTTGTTAGGGTTAAGGTTACTTTCTGGGGTTACTTGTTGAGGGTTACTTGTCTAAGGTTACTTTGTGGGGTTAAGGACTACTTTCTGGGGTTACTTGTGTTTGGGTTAGGGATACTTGTAGGGTTAGGGTTACGTGTAAGGGTTACTTGTCATGGTTAAGGTTACTTTCTGGGGTTACTTGTTAGGGTTACTTGTTAGGTTTAGGGTTACTTTCTGGGGTTACTTGTAAGGGTTACTTGTCAGTGTTATTTTCTGGGGTTCTTGTTGAGGGTTTACTTGTCAGGGTTAAGGTTACTTTCTGGGGTTACTTGTTAGGGTTACTTGTCAGGGTTAGGGTTACTTGTTAGGGCTAGGGTTACTTGTTAGGGGTAGGGTTACTTTCTGGGGTTACTTGTTAGGGTTACTTGTCAGGGTTAGGGTTACTTGTTAGGATTAGGGTTACTTGTCAGGGTTAAGTTTACTTTCTGGGGTTACTTGTTAGGGTTAGAGTTACTGTCTGGGTTTACTTGTTAGGGTTAGTTGTTAGGGTTAGTTAAGGTTACTTTCTGGGGTTAATTGTTAGGGTTACTTGTCAGGGTTAGGGTCACTTGTTAGGGTTATGGTTACATTCTGGGGTTAATAGTTATGGTTACTTGTCAGGGTTATGGTTACTTGTTATGGTTACTTGTCAGGGTTAGGGTCACTTGTTAGGGTTAGGGTTACTTTCTGGGGTTACTTGTTAGGGTTAAGGTTACTTTTTGGGGTTACATGTGAGGGTTACTTGTCAGGGTTAAGGTACTTGTTAGGGTTAGGGTTACTTGTCAGGGTTAAGGTTACTTTCTGGGGTTACTTGTTGAGGGTTAGGGTTACTTTCTGGGTTTACTTGTAAGGGTTAGGGTTACTTGTTAGGATTAAGGTTACTTTCTGTGGGTTTACTTGTTAGGGTTACTTAGGGTTAGGTTACTTTGTGGGGTTACTTGTCAGGGTCACTTGTCAGGGTTACTTGTCAGGGTTAAGGTTACTTTCTGGGGTTACTTGTTAGGGTTACTTAAGGTCAGGGTTAGGGTTACTTGTTAGGGTTAGGGTTACTTGTTAGGGGTAGGGTTACTTTCTGGGGTTACTTGTTAGGGTTACTTGTCAGGGTTAGGGTTACTTGTTAGGGTTAGGGTTACTTGTCAGGGTTAAGTTTACTTTCTGGGGTTACTTGTCAGGGTTAGGTTACTGTCTGGGTTTACTTGTTAGGGTTAGTTGTTAGGGTTAGGGTTACTTTCTGGGGTTAATTGTTAGGGTTACTTGTCAGGGTTAGGGTCACTTGTTAGGGTTACTTGTGGTTAGGTTATTCTGGGGGTTAATAGGGTTATGGTTACTTGTCAGGGTTATGGTTACTTGTTATGGTTAGGGTTACTTGTTAGGGTTAGGGTTACTTGTTCAGGGTTAAGGTTACTTTCTGGGGTTACTTGTCAGGGTTAAGGTTACTTTTTGGGGTTACTTGTTAGGGTTAGGGTTACTTGTTAGGGTTAGGGTTACTTGTCAGGGTTAAGGTTACTTTCTGGGGTTACTTGTTGAGGGTTAGGGTTACTTTTGGGTTTACTTGTAAGGGTTACTTGTTAGGGTTAAGGTTACTTTCTGTGGTTACTTTTTAGGGTTACATGTCAGGGTTAAGGTTACTTTCTGGGGTTAACTCTTAGGGATACTTGTTAGGGTTCGGGTTACTTGTTAGGGTTAGGGTTACTTTCTGGGGTTACTTGTTAGGGTTAGGGTTACATGTTAGGATTGGGGTTACTTGTTAGGGTTAGGGTTACTTGTCAGGGTTAAGGTTACTTTCTGGGTTTACTTGTTAGGGTTACTTGTTAGGGCTAAGGTTACTTTCTGGGTTTACTTTTTAGGTTACTTGTCAGGGTTAGGGTTACTTGTTAGGGTTAGGGTTACTTGTTAGGGGTAGGGTTACTTTCTCGGGTTACTTGTCAGGGTGAGGGTTACTTGTTAGGGTTAGGGTTACTTGCTGGGGTTACTTGTTAGGGTTACTTGTTAGGGTTAGGTTTACTTGTTAGGGTTAGTGTTACTTCCTGGGTTACTTGTCAGGGTTAAGGTTACTTTCTGGGTTTACTTGTTAGGGTTACTTGTTAGGGTTAGGGTTACTTTCTGGGTTTACGTCTTAAGGTTACTTAGGGTTAAGGTTACTTTCTGGGGTTAATTGTTAGGGTTACTTGTCAGGGTTATGGTTACTTGTTATGGTTAGGGTCACTTGTTAGGGTTAGGGTAACTTTCTGGGGTTACTTGTCAGGGTTAAGGTTACTTTCTGGTTAGGGTTACTTGTTAGGGTTAAGTTTACTTTATGGGGTTACTTGTGAGGGTTACTTGTTACTTTCTGGGGTTACTTTCTGAGGGTTACTTGTCAGGGTTAAGTTTACTTTCTGGGGTTACTTGTTTGGGTTACTGGTACTTGTTGGGGTTACTTGTAAGGGTTACTTGTTTGGGTTAAGGTTACTTTCTGGGGTTACTTGTTAGGGTTACTTGTCAGGGTTAGGGTTACTTTTGGGGTTACTTGTTAGGGTTAAGTTACTTGTTAGGTTTACTTGTCAGGGTTAGGGTTACTTTCTGGGGTTACTTGTTAGGGTTACTTGTCAGGGTTAGGGTTACTTGTTAGGGCTAGGGTTACTTGTTAGGGGTAGGGTTACTTTCTGGGGTTACTTGTTAGGGTTACTTGTCAGGGTTAGTGTTACTTGTTAGGATTAGGGTTACTTGTAAGGGTTAAGGTTACTTTCTGGGGTTAGTGGTTAGGGTTACTTGTTAGGGTTACTTCTCAGCGTTAAGTTTACTTTCTGGGTTTACTTGTTAGGGTTAGTTGTTACGGTTAGGGTTACTTTCTGGGGTTACTTGTCAGGGTTACTTGTCAGGGTTAGGGTTAATTTCTGGGGTTAATTGTTAGGGTTACTTGTCAGGGTTAAGGTCACTTGTTAGGGTTATGGTTACTTTCTGGAGTTACTATTTATGGTTACTTGTCAGGGTTATGGTCACTTGTTACGGTTAGGGCGACTTGTTAGGGTTAGGGTTACTTGTTGGGGATACTTGTTAGGGTTAAGGTTACTTTCTGGGGTTACTTGTTAGGTTACTTGTTAGGGTTAGGGTTACTTGTCAGGGTTAAGGTTACTTTCTGGGGTTACTTCTGAGGGTTAGGGTTACTTTCTGGGTTCACTTGTTAGGGTTAGTTGTTAGGGCTAAGGTTACTCTCTGGGTTTACTTGTTAAGGTTACTTAGGGTTAGGTTACTTTCTGGGGTTACTTGTCAGGGTTACTTGTTAGGGGGTTACTTGTTAGGGTTATTGTTAGGGTTACTTGTCAGGGTTAAGGTTACTTTCTGGGTTTACTTGTTAGGGTTACTTGTTAGGGTTAGGGTTACTTTCTGGGTTTACTTGTTAAGGTTACTTAGGGTTAAGGTTACTTTCTGGGTTATTTGTCAGGGTTTCTTGTCAGGGTTAGGGTCACTTGTTAGGGTTAGGGTTACTTGCTGGGGTGACTTGTTATGGTTACTTGACAGGGTTATGGTTACTTGTTATGGTTAGGGTTACTGTTAGGGTTAGGGTTACTTTCTGGGGATACTTGTCAGGGTTAAGGTTACTTTTAGGGTTGGGGTTTACTTGTTAGGAGGGTTAAGGTTACTTTCTGGGGTTACTCGTTAGGGTTACTTGTCAGGGTTAGAGGGTTACTTTTTAGGGTTATGGTTACTTTCTGGGGTTACTTGTTAGGGTTAGCGATACTTGTTGGGGTTATGTGTAAGGGTTACTTGTCAGGGTTAATGTTACTTTCTGGGGTTATTTGTTAGGGTTACTTGTCAGGGTTAAGGTTACTTTCTGGGTTTACTTGTTAGGGTTAGGGTTACTTGTCAGGGTTAGGGTTACTTGTCAGGGTTAGGGTTACTTGTTAGGGGTAGGGTTACTTTCTGGGGTTACTTGTCAGGGTTAAGGTTTCTTTCTGGGTTTACTGTTTAGGGTTAGTTGTTAGGGTTACTTGTTAGGGTTAGGGTTACTTGTTAGTGTTAGGGTTACTTGTCAGGGTTAAGGTTACTTTCTGGGGTTACTTGTTAGGGTTAGGGATACTTGTTGGGTTTACTTGTTAGGGTTAAGGTTACTTTCTGTGGTTACTTTTTAGGGTTACTTGTCAGGGTTAAGGTTATTTTCTGGGTTAACTGTTAGGGATACTTTTTAGGGTTCGGGTTACTTGTTAGGGGTAGGGTTACTTTCTGGGGTTACTTGTTAGGGTTAGGGTTACTTGTTAGGGTTAGGGTTACTTGTTAGGTTTAGTTACTTGTTACTTAAGGTTAGGGTTTACTTGTCAGGGTTACTTGTTAGGGTTAAGGTTACTTTCTGGGTTTACTTTTTAGGTTACTTGTTAGGGTTAGGGTTACTTTCTGGGTTAGGGTTACTTGTTAGGGTTAGGGTTACTTTGTCGGGTTACTTGTAAGATTACTTTGAGGGTTACTTTTAGGGTTAGGGTTACTTGCTGGGGTTAATTGTTAGGGTTACTTGTCAGGGTTATGGTTACTTGTTATGGTTAGGATCACTTGTTAGGGTTAGGGTTACTTTATGGGGTTACTTGTCAGGGTTAAGGTTACTTTCTGGGGTTACTTGTTAGGGTTAAGTTTACTTTCTGGGGTTACTTGTTTTTAGGGTTACTTGTTGGGGTTACATGTTAGGGTTACTTGTCATGGTTAAGGTTACTTTCTGGGGTTACTTGTTAGGTTAGGGTTAGGGTTACTTGTTAGGGTTAGGGTTACTTTCTGGGGTTACTTGTTAGGGTTACTTGTTAGGGTTAAGTTAATTTCTGGGGTTACTTGTTAGGGTTACTTGTCAGGGTTAGGGTTACTTGTTTAGGGTTACTTGTTAGGGGTTAGGGTTACTTTCTGGGGTTACTTGTTAGGGTTACTTGTCAGGGTTAGGGTTACTTGTTAGGATTAGGGTTACTTGTCAGGGTTTAGTTTACTTTCTGGGGTTACTTGTTAGGGTTAGAGTTACTTTCTGGGTTTACTTGTTAGGGTTGAAGTTACTTTCTGGGGTTAATTGTTAGGGTTACTTGTCAGGGTTAGGGTCACTTGTTAGGGTTATGGTTACTTTCTGGGGTTAATAGTTATGGTTACTTGTCAGCGTTATGGTTACTTGTTATGGTTAGTTTTACTTGTTAGGGTTAGGTTTACTTGTTAGGGTTAGGGTTACTTTCTGGGGTTACTTGTCAGGGTTAAGGTTACTTTCTGGGTTTACTTGCTAGGGTTACTTGTTACGGTTAGGGTTACTTTCTGGGGTTAATTGATAGGGTTACTTGTCAGGGTTAAGGTCACTTGTTAGGGTTATGGTTACTTTCTGGGGTTACTATTTATGGTTACTTGTCAGGGTTATGGTCACTTGTTACGGTTAGGGCGACTTGTTAGGGTTAGGGTTACTTGTTGGGGATACTTGTTAGGGTTAAGGTTACTTTCTGGGGTCACTTGTTAGGTTACTTGTTAGGGTTAGGGTTACTTGTCAGGGTTAAGGTTACTTTCTGGGGTTACTTCTGAGGGTTAGGGTTACTTTCTGGGTTTACTTGTTAGGGTTAGTTGTTAGGGCTAAGGTTACTTTCTGGGTTTACTTGTTAAGGTTACTTAGGGTTAGGTTACTTTCTGGGGTTACTTGTCAGGGTCACTTGTCAGGGTTACTTGTCAGGGTTAGTGTTACTTTCTGGGGTTACTTGTTAGGGTTAGGGTTACATGTTAGGATTGGGGTTACTTGTTAGGGTTAGGGTTACTTGTCAGGGTTAAGGTTACTTACTTTTTGGGTTACTACTTGGCTAAGGTTACTTTCTGGGTTTACTTTTTAGGTTAGGTTTAGGGTTACTTGTTAGGGTTAGGGTTACTTGTCAGGGTTAAGGTTACTTTCTCGGGTTACTTGTCAGGGTGAGGGTTACTTGTTAGGGTTACTAGTTGCTGGGGTTACTTGTTAGGGTTACTTGTTAGGGTTAGGTTTACTTGTTAGGGTTATTGTTACTTCCTGGGTTACTTGTCAGGGTTAAGGTTACTTTCTGGGGTTACTTGTTAGGGTTACTTGTTATGGTTACTTTCTGGGTTTACTTGTTAAGGTTTAGGGTTAAGGTTACTTGTCTGGGGATTAGGGTTACTTGTTAGGGTTAGGGTTACTTGTTAGGGTTAGGGTTACTTTCTGGGGTTACGGGTTACTTGTCAGGGTGTTAGGGTTACTAGGGTTACTGTTAGGGTTAGGGTTACTTTCAGGGTTTACTTGTTAGGGTTATTGTTAGGGTTACTTGTTAGGGTTAGGGTTACTTTCTTGGTTTACTTGTTAGGGTTATTTAGGGTTAAGGTTACTTTCCTAGGGTTACTTGTCAGGGTTAGAGTCACTTTTTAGGGTTATGGTTACTTTCTGGGGTTACTTGTTAGGGTTAAGTTTACTTTCTGGGGTTACATGTGAGGGTTACTTGTCAGGGTTAAGGTTACTTTCTGGGGTTACTTGATATTGTTACTTGTCAGGGTTAAGGTTACTCTCTGGGGTTACTTGTTAGGGTTAGGGTTACTTTCTGGGGTTACTTGTCAGGGTTAGGGTTACTTGTTAGGATTAGGGTTACTTGTCAGGGTTAAGGTTACTTTCTGGGGGTTGTTAGGGTTACTTTAAGGGTTAGGGTTACTTGTTAGTGTTAGGGTTACTTGTCAGGGTTAAGGTTACTCTCTGGGGTTACTTGTTAGGGTTAGGGATACTTGTTGGGTTTACTTGTTAGGGTTAAGGTTACTTTCTGTGGTTACTTTTTAGGGTTACATGTCAGGGTTAAGGTTATTTTCTGGGGTTAACTCTTAGGGATACTTGTTAGGGTTCGGGTTACTTGTTAGGGGTAGGGTTACTTTCTGGGGTTACTTGATAGGGTTAGGGTTACTTTCTGGGGTTACTTGTTAGGGTTAGGGTTACTTGTCAGGGTTAAGGTTACTTTCTGGGTTTACTTGTTAGGGTTACTTGTTAGGGCTAAGGTTACTTTCTGGGTTTACTTTTTAGGTTACTTGTCAGGGTTAGGGTTACTTGTTAGGGTTAGGGTTACTTGTTAGGGGTAGGGTTACTTTCTCGGGTTACTTGTCAGGGTGAGGGTTACTTGTTAGGGTTAGGGTTACTTGCTGGGGTTACTTGTTAGGGTTACTTGTTAGGGTTAGGTTTACTTGTTAGGGTTAGTGTTACTTCCTGGGTTACTTGTCAGGGTTAAGGTTACTTTCTGGGTTTACTTGTTAGGGCTACTTAGGGTTAAGGTAACTTTTGGGGTTAATTGTTAGGGTTACTTTCTGGGTTTACTTCTTAAGGTTACTTAGGGTTAAGGTTACTTTCTGGGGTTAATATTTAGGGTTACTTGTCAGGGTTAGGGTCAGTTGTTATGGTTATGGTTATGGTTACTTCATGGGGTTAATAGTTATGGTTACTTGTCAGGGTTATGGTTACTTGTTATGGTTAGGGTCACTTGTTAGGGTTAGGGTTACTTTATGGGGTTACTTGTCAGGGTTAAGGTTACTTTCTGGGGTTACTTGTTAGGGTTAAGTTTACTTTCTGGGGTTACTTGTGAGGGTTACTTGTCAGGGTTAAGGACTACTTTCTGGGGTTACTTGTTTGGGTTAGGGATACTTGTTGGGGTTACGTGTAAGGGTTACTTGTCATGGTTAAGGTTACTTTCTGGGGTTACTTGTTAGGGTTACTTGTTAGGTTTAGGGTTACTTTCTGGGGTTACTTGTAAGGGTTAAGGGTTAGGGTTACTTGTTAGGGGTTTACTGGGGTTACTTGTCTTGTGAGGTTTACTTGTCAGGGTTAAGTTAATTTCTGGGGTTACTTGTTAGGGTTACTTGTCAGGGTTAGGGTTACTTGTTAGGGCTAGGGTTACTTGTTAGGGGTAGGGTTACTTTCTGGGGTTACTTGTTAGGGTTACTTGTCAGGGTTAGGGTTACTTGTTAGGATTAGGGTTACTTGTCAGGGTTAAGTTTACTTTCTGGGGTTACTTGTTAGGGTTAGAGTTACTGTCTGGGTTTACTTGTTAGGGTTAGTTGTTAGGGTTAGGGTTACTTTCTGGGGTTAATTGTTAGGGTTACTTGTCAGGGTTAGGGTCACTTGTTAGGGTTATGGTTACATTCTGGGGTTAATAGTTATGGTTACTTGTCAGGGTTATGGTTACTTGTTATGGTTAGGTTTACTTGTTAGGGTTAGGTTTACTTGTTAGGGTTAGGGTTACTTTCTGGGGTTACTTGTCAGGGTTAAGGTTACTTTTTGGGGTCACTTGTTATGTTACTTGTTAGGGTTAGGGTTACTTGTCAGGGTTAAGGTTACTTTCTGGGGTTACTTCTGAGGGTTAGGGTTACTTTCTGGGTTTACTTGTAAGGGTTAGTTGTTAGGGCTAAGGTTACTTTCTGTGTTTACTTGTTAAGGTTACTTAGGGTTAGGTTACTTTCTGGGGTTACTTGTCAGGGTCACTTGTCAGGGTTACTTGTCAGGGTTAGTGTTACTTTCTGGGGTTACTTGTTAGGGTTAGGGTTACATGTTAGGATTGGGGTTACTTGTTAGGGTTAGGGTTACTTGTCAGGGTTAAGGTTACTTTACTTGTCAGGGTTACTTGTTAGGGCTAAGGTTACTTTCTGGGTTTAATTTTTAGGTTACTTGTCAGGATTAGGGTTACTTGTTAGGGTTAGGGTTACTTGTTAGGGGTAGGGTTACTTTCTCGGGTTACTTGTTGAGGGTTACTTGTTAGGGTTAGGGTTACTTGCTGGGGTTACTTGTTAGGGTTACTTGTTAGGGGGTTACTTGTTAGGTTAGTGTTACTTCCTGGGTTACTTGTCAGGGTTAAGGTTACTTTCTGGATTTACTTGTTAGGGTTACTTGTTAGGGTTAGGGTTAGTTTCTGGGTTTACTTCTTAAGGTTACTTAGGGTTAAGGTTACTTTCTGGGGTTAATATTTAGGGTTACTTGTCAGGGTTAGGGTCACTTGTTAGGGTTATGGTTACTTTCTGGGGTTACTAGTTATGGTTACTTGTCAGGGTTATGGTTACTTGTTATGGTTAGGATCACTTGTTACGGTTAGGGTTACTTTATGGGGTTACTTGTTAGGGTTAAGTTTACTTTCTGGGGTTACTTGTGAGGGTTACTTGTCAGGGTTAAGGTTACTTTCTGGGGTTACTAGTTAGGGTTAGGAATACTTGTTGGGGTTACGTCTAAGGGTTACTTGTCAGGGTTAAGGTTACTTTCTGGGGTTACTTGTTATGGTTACTTGTTAGGTTTAGGGTTACTTGTTAGGGCTGGGGTTACTTGTTAGGGTTAAGGTTACTTTCTGGGGTTACTTGTTAGGGTTACTTGTCAGGGTTAAGGGTTTCTGGGGTTAGGATTAGGGTTACTTGTCAGGGTTAAGGTTACTTGTTAGGGCTAGGGTTACTTGTTAGGGTTAGGGTTACTTTCTGGGGTTACTTGTTGGGGTTACTTGTCAGGGTTAGGGTTACTTGTTAGGATTAGGGTTACTTGTCAGGGTTAAGGTTACTTTCTGGGGTTAGTTGTTAGGGTTACTTGTTAGGGTTAGCGGTTACTTTCTGGGGTTACTTGTTAGGGTTAGGGTTACTTGTTAGGGTTACTTGTTAGGGTTAAGGTTACTTTCTGGGTTTACTTGTTAGGGTTACTTGTTAGGGTTAGGGTTACTTTCTGGGTTTACTTCTTAAGGTTACTTAGGGTTAAGGTTACTTTCTGGGGTTAATATTTAGGGTTACTTGTCAGGGTTAGGGTCAGTTGTTATGGTTATGGTTACTTGTTACTTCATGGGGTTAATAGTTATGGTTACTTGTCAGGGTTATAGGTTACTTGTTAGGGTTAGGGTTACTTGTTAGGGTTAGGGTTACTTTATGGGGTTACTTGTCAGGGTTAAGGTTACTTTCTGGGGTTACTTGTTAGGGTTAAGTTTACTTTCTGGGGTTACTTGTGAGGGTTACTTGTCAGGGTTAAGGACTACTTTCTGGGGTTACTTGTTTGGGTTAGGGATACTTGTTGGGGTTACGTGTAAGGGTTACTTGTCATGGTTAAGGTTACTTTCTGGGGTTACTTGTTAGGGTTACTTGTTAGGTTTAGGGTTACTTTCTGGGGTTACTTGTAAGGGTTAAGTTTATTTTCTGGGTTTCTTGTGAGGTTTACTTGTCAGGGTTAAGTTAATTTCTGGGGTTACTTGTTAGGGTTACTTGTCAGGGTTAGGGTTACTTGTTAGGGCTAGGGTTACTTGTTAGGGGTAGGGTTACTTTCTGGTGTTACTTGTTAGGGTTACTTGTCAGGGTTAGGGTTACTTGTTAGGATTAGGGTTACTTGTCAGGGTTAAGTTTACTTTCTGGGGTTACTTGTTAGGGTTAGAGTTACTGTCTGGGTTTACTTGTTAGGGTTAGTTGTTAGGGTTAGGGTTACTTTCTGGGGTTAATTGTTAGGGTTACTTGTCAGGGTTAGGGTCACTTGTTAGGGTTATGGTTACATTCTGGGGTTAATAGTTATGGTTACTTGTCAGGGTTATGGTTACTTGTTATGGTTAGGTTTACTTGTTAGGGTTAGGTTTACTTGTTAGGGTTAGGGTTACTTTCTGGGGTTACTTGTCAGGGTTAAGGTTACTTTTTGGGGTCACTTGTTATGTTACTTGTTAGGGTTAGGGTTACTTGTCAGGGTTAAGGTTACTTTCTGGGGTTACTTCTGAGGGTTAGGGTTACTTTCTGGGTTTACTTGTTAGGGTTAGTTGTTAGGGCTAAGGTTACTTTCTGGGTTTACTTGTTAAGGTTACTTAGGGTTAGGTTACTTTCTGGGGTTACTTGTCAGGGTCACTTGTCTGGGTTACTTGTCAGGGTTAGTGTTACTTTCTGGGGTTACTTGTTAGGGTTAGGGTTACATGTTAGGATTGGGGTTACTTGTTAGGGTTAGGGTTACTTGTCAGGGTTAAGGTTACTTTCTGGGTTTACTTGTCAGGGTTACTTGTTAGGGCTAAGGTTACTTTCTGGGTTTACTTTTTAGGTTACTTGTCAGGATTAGGGTTACTTGTTAGGGTTAGGGTTACTTGTTAGGGGTAGGGTTACTTTCTCGGGTTACTTGTCAGGGTGAGGGTTACTTGTTAGGGTTAGGGTTACTTGCTGGGGTTACTTGTTAGGGTTACTTGTTAGGGTTAGGTTTACTTGTTAGGGTTAGTGTTACTTCCTGGGTTACTTGTCAGGGTTAAGGTTACTTTCTGGGTTTACTTGTTAGGGTTACTTGTTAGGGTTAGGGTTACTTTCTGGGTTTACTTCTTAAGGTTACTTAGGGTTAAGGTTACTTTCTGGGGTTAATATTTAGGGTTACTTGTCAGGGTTAGGGTCACTTGTTATGGTTATGGTTACTTCATGGGGTTAATAGTTATGGTCACTTGTCAGGGTTATGGTTACTTGTTATGGTTAGGATCACTTGTTACGGTTAAGTTTACTTTCTGGGGTTACTTGTGAGGGTTACTTGTCAGGGTTAAGGACTACTTTCTGGGGTTACTTGTTTGGGTTATGGATACTTGTTGGGGTTACGTGTAAGGGTTACTTCTCAAGGTTAAGGTTACGTTCTGGGGTTACTTGTTAGGGTTACTTGTTAGGTTTAGGGTTACTTTATGGGGTTACTTGTAAGGGTTAAGTTTACTTTCTGGGGTTACTTGTGAGGTTTACTTGTCAGGGTTAGGGTTACTTGTTAGGGCTAGGGTTACTTGTTAGGGGTAGGGTTACTTTCTGGGGTTACTTGTTAGGGTTACTTGTCAGGGTTAGTGTTACTTGTTAGGATTAGGGTTACTTGTAAGGGTTAAGGTTACTTTCTGGGGTTAGTGGTTAGGGTTACTTGTTAGGGTTACTTCTCAGCGTTAAGTTTACTTTCTGGGTTTACTTGTTAGGGTTACTTGTTAGGGTTAGGGTTACTTTCTGGGGTTTACTTGTTAGGGTTACTTGTCAGGGTTAGGGTTAATTTCTGGGGTTAATTGTTAGGGTTACTTGTCAGGGTTAAGGTCACTTGTTAGGGTTATGGTTACTTTCTGGAGTTACTATTTATGGTTACTTGTCAGGGTTATGGTCACTTGTTACGGTTAGGGCGACTTGTTAGGGTTAGGGTTACTTGTTGGGGATACTTGTTAGGGTTAGGGTTACTTGTTGGGGATACTTGTTAGGGTTAAGGTTACTTTCTGGGGTTACTTGTTAGGTTACTTGTTAGGGTTAGGGTTACTTGTCAGGGTTAAGGTTACTTTCTGGGGTTACTTCTGAGGGTTAGGGTTACTTTCTGGGTTCACTTGTTAGGGTTAGTTGTTAGGGCTAAGGTTACTTTCTGGGTTTACTTGTTAAGGTTACTTAGGGTTAGGTTACTTTCTGGGGTTACTTGTCAGGGTTACTTGTTAGGGTTAGGTTTACTTGTTAGGGTTATTGTTACTTCCTGGGTTACTTGTCAGGGTTAAGCTTACTTTCTGGGTTTACTTGTTAGGGTTACTTGTTAGGGTTACTTTCTGGGTTTACTTGTTAAGGTTACATAGGGTTAAGGTTACTTTCTGGGGTTAATTGTTAGGGTTACTCGTCAGGGTTAGGGTCACTTGTTAGGGTTATGGTTACTTTCTGGGGTTACTAGTTATGGTTACTTGACAGGGTTATGGTTACTTGTTATAATTAGGGTTACTGTTAGGGGTAGGGTTACTTTCTGGGTTTACTTGTTAGGGTTAGTTGTTAGGGTTACTTGTTAGGGTTAGGGTTACTTTCTTGGTTTACTTGTTAAGGTTATTTAGGGTTAAGGTTACTTTCTGGGGTTTATTGTTAGGGTTACTTGTCAGGGTTAGAGTCACTTTTTAGGGTTATGGTTACTTTCTGGGGTTACTTGTTAGGGTTAAGTTTACTTTCTGGGGTTACATGTGAGGGTTACTTGTCAGGGTTAAGGTTACTTTCTGGGGTTACTTGATATTGTTACTTGTCAGGGTTAAGGTTACTCTCTGGGGTTACTTGTTAGGGTTAGGGTTACTTTCTGGGGTTACTTGTCAGGGTTAGGGTTACTTGTTAGGATTAGGGTTACTTGTCAGGGTTAAGGTTACTTTCTGGGGTTAGTTGTTAGGGTTACTTGTTAGGGTTAGGGTTACTTGTTAGTGTTAGGGTTACTAGTCAGGGTTAAGGTTACTCCCTGGGGTTACTTGTTAGGGTTAGGGATACTTGTTGGGTTTACTTTTTAGGGTTAAGGTTACTTTCTGTGGTTACTTTTTAGGGTTACATGTCAGGGTTAAGGTTATTTTCTGGGGTTAACGCTTAGGGATACTTGTTAGGGTTCGGGTTACTTGTTAGGGGTAGGGTTACTTTCTGGGGTTACTTGTGAGGGTTACTTGTCAGGGTTAAGGACTACTTTCTGGGGTTACTTGTTTGGGTTAGGGATACTTGTTGGGGTTACGTGTAAGGGTAACTCGTCAGGGTTAAGGTTACTTTCTGGGGTTACTTGTTAGGGTTACTTGTTAGGTTTAGGGTTACTTTCTGGGGTTACTTGTTAGGGTTACTTGTCAGGGTTAGGGTTACTTGTTAGGGTTAGGGTTACTTGTTAGGGGTAGGGTTACTTTCTGGGGTTACTTGTCAGGTTTAGGGTTACTTGTTAGGATTAGGGTTACTTGTCAGGGTTAAGGTTACTTTCTGGGTTTACGTGTTTAGGGTTATTTGTTAGGGTTACTTGTTAGGGTTAGGGTTACTTGTTAGTGTTAGGGTTACTTGTCAGGGTGAAGGTTACTTTCTGGGTTTACTTGTTAGGGTTACTTGTGAGGGTTAGGGTTACTTTCTGGGTTTACGTCTTAAGGTTACTTAGGGTTAAGGTTACTTTCTGAGGTTAATTGTTAGGGTTACTTGTCAGGGTTAGGGTCACTTGTTATGGTTTTGGTTACTTTATGGGGTTAATAGTTATGGTTACTTGTCAGGGTTATGGTTACTTGTTATGGTTAGGGTCACTTGTTAGGGTTAGGGTAACTTTCTGGGGTTACTTGTCAGGGTTAAGGTTACTTTCTGGGGTTACTTGTTAGGATTAAGTTTACTTTCTGGGGTTACTCGTGAGGGTTACTTGTCAGGGTTAATGACTACTTTCTGGGGTTACTTGTTTGGGTTAGGGATACTTGTTGGGGTTACGTGTAAGGGTTACTCGTCAGGGTTAAGGTTACTTTCTGGGGTTACTTGTTAGGGTTACTTGTTAGGTTTAGGGTTACTTTCTGGGGTTACTTGTTAGGGTTACTTGTCAGGGTTAGGGTTACTTGTTAGGGTTAGGGTTACTTGTTAGGGGTAGGGTTACTTTCTGGGGTTACTTGTCTGGGTTAAGGTTTCTTTCTGGGTTTACGTGTTTAGGGTTAGTTGTTAGGGTTATTTGTTAGGGTTAGGGTTACTTGTTAGTGTTAGGGTTACTTGTCAGGGTGAAGGTTACTTTCAGGGGTTACTTGTTAGGGTTAGGGATACTTGTTGGGTGTACTTGTTAGGGTTAAGGTTACTTTCTATGGTTACTTTTTAGGGTTACTTGTCAGGGTTAAGGTTATTTTCTGGGGTTAACTGTTAGGGATACTTGTTAGGGTTCGGGTTACTTGTTAGGGGTAGGGTTACTTTCTGGGGTTACTTGTTAGGGTTACTTGTCAGGGTTAGGGTTACTTGTTAGAATTAGAGTTACTTGTTAGGGTTGGGGTTACTTGTCAGGGTTAAGGTTACTTTCTGGCTTCACGTGTTAGGGTTAGGGTTACTTTCTGGGTTTACTTGTTAGGGTTACTTGTTAGGGCTAAGGTTACTTTCTGGGTTAATTTTTAGGTTACTTGTTAGGGTTATTTGTTAGGGTTACTTGTCAGGGTTAAGGTTACTTTCTGGGTTTACGTGTTAGGGTTATGGTTACACTATGGGTTTACTTGTCAGGGTTACTAGTTAGGGATAAGGTTACTTTCTGGGTTTACTTTTTAGGTTACTTGTTAGGGTTACTCTTTAGGGTTACTTGTCAGGGTTAGGGTCACTTGTTAGGGTTAGGGTTACTTGTTAGGGTTAGGGTTACTTTCTGGTTTTACTTGTTAGGGTTACTTGTTAGGGTTAATGTTACTTTCTGGGGTTACTTTTTAGGGTTAGTGGTTAGGGTTAGGTTTACTTGTTAGTGTTACTTGTCAGGGTTAAGGTTACTTTCTCGGGTTACCTGTAAGGGTTAGGTTTACTTGTTAGGGTTAGTGTTACTTGTTAGGATTAGGGTAACTTGTCAGGGTTAAGGTTACACTCTGGGTTTACTTGTTAGGGTTACGGTTACTTTATGGGTTTATTGTTAGGGTTACTTGTTAGGGCTAAGGTTACTTTCTGGCTTTACTTTTTAGGGTTACTTGTTAGGGTTACTTGTCAGGGTTAAGGTTACTTTCTCGGGTTACCTGTAAGGGTTAGGTTTACTTGTTAGGTTTAGGGTTACTTGTTAGTGTTACTTGTCAGAGTTAAGTTTACTTTCTCGGATTACTTGTCAGGGTGAGGTTTACTTGTTAGGGTTACTGTTATTTCCTGGGTTACTTGTCAGGGTTAAGTTTTCTTTCTGGGGTTACTTGTTAGGGTTACTAGTTAGGGTTAAGTTTACTTTCTGGGGTTACTTTTTAGGGTTACTTGTTAGGGTTAGGGTCACTTGTCAGGGTTATGGTCACTTGTTACGGTTAGGGCGACTTGTTAGGGTTAGGGTTACTTGTTGGGGATACTTGTTAGAGTTAAGGTTACTTTCTGGGGTCACTTGTTAGGTTACTTGTTAGGGTTAGGGTTACTTGTCAGGGTTAAGGTTACTTTCTGGGGTTACTTCTGAGGGTTAGGGTTACTTTCTGGGTTTACTTGTTAGGGTTAGTTGTTACGGCTAAGGTTACTTTCTGGGTTTACTTGTTAAGGTTACTTAGGGTTAGGTTACTTTCTGGGGTTACTTGTCAGGGTCACTTGTCAGGGTTACTTGTCAGGGTTAGTGTTACTTTCTGGGTTACTTGTTAGGGTTAGGGTTACATGTTAGGATTGGGGTTACTTGTTAGGGTTAGGCTTACTTGTCAGGGTTAAGGTTACTTTCTGGGTTTACTTGTCACGGTTACTTGTTAGGTTTAGGGTTACTTGTTAGTGTTACTTGTCAGGGTTAAGTTTACTTTCTCGGATTACTTGTCAGGGTGAGGTTTACTTGTTAGGGTTACTGTTATTTCCTGGGTTACTTGTCAGGGTTAAGTTTTCTTTCTGGGGTTACTTGTTAGGGTTACTAGTTAGGGTTAAGTTTACTTTCTGGGTTTACTTTTTAGGTTACTTGTCAGGATTAGGGTTACTTGTTAGGGTTAGGGTTACTTGTTAGGGGTAGGGTTACTTTATCGGGTTACTTGTCAGGGTGAGGGTTACTTGTCAGGGTTGTGGTTACTTGTCAGGGTTGTGGTTACTTGTTATGGTTAGTGTTACTTGTTAGGGTTAGGGTTGCTTGTTAGGGTTAGGGTTACTTCCTGGGGTTACTTGTCAGGGTTAAGGTTACTTTCTGGGGTTACTTGTTAGGGTTAAGTTTTCTTTCTGGGTTTACATGTGAGGGTTACTTGTCAGGGTTAAGGTTACTTTCTGGGGTTACTTGATATTGTTACTTGTCAGGGTTAAGGTTACACTCTGGGGTTACTTGTTAGGGTTAGAGTTACTTTCTGGGGTTACTTGTCAGGGTTAGGGTTACTTGTTAGGATTAGGGTTACTTGTCAGGGTTAAGGTTACTTTCTGGGGTTAGTTTTTAGGGTTACTTGTTAGGGTTAGGGTTACTTGTTAGTGTTAGGGTTACTTGTCAGGGTTAAGGTTACTCTCTGGGGTTACTTGTTAGGGTTAGGGATACTTGTTGGGTTTACTTGTTAGGGTTAAGGTTACTTTCTGTGGTTACTTTTTAGGGTTACATGTCAGGGTTAAGGTTATTTTCTGGGGTTAACTCTTAGGGATACTTGTTAGGGTTCAGGTTACTTGTTAGGGGTAGGGTTACTTTCTGGGGTTACTTGTTAGGGTTAGGGTTACTTGTCAGGGTTAAGGTCACTTTCTGGGTTTACTTGTTAGGGTTACTTGTTAGGGCTAAGGTTACTTTCTGGGTTTACTTTTTAGATTACTTGTCACGGTTAGGGTTACTTGTTAGGGTTAGGGTTACTTGTAGGGGTAGGGTTACTTTCTCGGCTTACTTGTCAGGGTGAGGGTTACTTGTTAGGGTTAGGGTTACTTGCTGGGGTTACTTGTTAGGGTTACTTGTTAGGGTTAGGTTTACTTGTTAGGGTTAGTGTTATTTCCTGGGTTACTTGTCAGGGTTAAGGTTACTTTCTGGGTTTACTTGTTAGGGCTACTTAGGGTTAAGATAACTTTCTGGGGTTAATTGTTAGGGTTACTTGTCAGGGTTATGGTTACTTGTTATGGTTAGGGTGACTTGTTAGGGTTAGGGTAACTTTCTGGGTTTACTTGTCAGGGTTAAGGTTACTTTCTGGGGTTACTTGTTAGGATTAAGTTTACTTTCTGTGGTTACTTGTGAGGGTTACTTGTGAGGGTTAGGGTTACTTTCCGGGTTTACGTCTTAAGGTTACTTAGGGTTAAGGTTACTTTCTGAGGTTAATTGTTAGGGTTACTTGTCAGGGTTATGGTTACTTGTTATGGTTAGGGTGACTTGTTAGGGTTAGGGTAACTTTCTGGGGTTACTTGTCAGGGTTAAGGTTACTTTCTGGGGTTACTTGTTAGGATTAAGTTTACTTTCTGTGGTTACTTGTGAGGGTTACTTGTCAGGGTTAATGACTACTTTCTGGGGTTACTTGTTTGGGTTAGGGATACTTGTTGGGGTTACGTGTAAGGGTTACTCGTCAGGGTTAAGGTTACTTTCTGGGGTTACTTGTTAGGGTTACTTGTTAGGTTTAGGGTTACTTTCTGGGGTTACTTGTTAGGGTTACTTGTCAGGGTTAGGGTTACTTGTTAGGGTTAGGGTTACTTGTTAGGGGTAGGGTTACTTTCTGGGGTTACTTGTCAGGTTTAGGGTTACTTGTTAGGATTAGGGTTACTTGTCAGGGTTAAGGTTACTTTGTGGGTTTACGTGTTTAGGGTTATTTGTTAGGGTTACTTGTTAGGGTTAGGGTTACTTGTTAGTGTTAGGGTTACTTGTCAGGGTGAAGGTTACTTTCTGGGTTTACTTGTTAGGGTTACTTGTGAGGGTTAGGGTTACTTTCTGGGTTTACGTCTTAAGGTTACTTAGGGTTAAGGTTACTTTCTGAGGTTACTTGTTAGGGTTAGAGTTACTTTCTGGGGTTACTATTTATGGTTACTTGACAGAGTTATGGTTACTTGTTATGGTTAGGGTTACTTTCTGGGGTTACTTGTAAGGGTTAAGTTTACTTTCTGGGGTTACTTGTGAGGGTTACTTGTCAGGGTTAAGTTAATTTCTGGGGTTACTTGTTAGGGTTAGGATACTTGTTGGGGTTATGTGTAAGGGTTACTTGTCAGGGTTACTGTTACTTTCTGGGGTTACTTTTTAGGGTTACTTGTCAGGGTTAGGGTTACTTGTTAGGGCTAGGGTTACTTGTCAGGGTTAAGTTTACTTTCTGGGGTTACTTGATATTGTTACTTGTCAGGGTTAAGGTTACTCTCTGGGGTTACTTGTCAGGGTTAGGGTTGCTTGTTAGGATTAGGGTTACTTGTCAGGGTTACGGTTACTTTCTGGGGTTAGTTGTTAGGGTTACTTTTTAGGGTTAGGGTTACTCTCTGGGGTTACTTGTTAGGGTTAGGGATACTTGTTAGGTTTACTTGTTAGGGTTAAGGTTACTTTCTGTGGTTACTTTTTAGGGTTACATGTCAGGGTTAAGGTTATTTTCTGGGGTTAACTCTTAAGGATACTTGTTAGGGTTCGGGTTACTTGTTAGGGGTAGGGTTACTTTCTGGGGTTACTTGATAGGGTTAGGGTTACATGTTAGGATTGGGGTTACTTGTTAGGTTTAGGGTTACTTGTCAGGGTTAAGGTTACTTTCTGGGTTTACTTTTTAGGTTACTTGTCAGGATTAGGGTTACTTGTTAGGGTTAAGGTTACTTGTTAGGGGTAGGGTTACTTTCTCGGGTTACTTGTCAGGGTGAGGGTTACTTGTTAGGGTTAGGGTTACTTGCTGGGGTTAATAGTTATGGTTACTTGTCAGGGTTATGGTTACTTGTTATGGTTAAGATCACTTGTTACGGTTAGGGTTACTTTATGGGGTTACTTGTCAGGGTTAAGGTTACTTTCTGGGGTTACTTGTGAGGTTTACTTTTCAGGGTTAAGTTAATTTCTGGGGTTACTTGTTAGGGTTACTTGTCAGGGTTAGGGTTACTTGTTAGGATTAGGGTTACTTGTCAAGGTAAGTTTACTTTCTGGGGTTACTTGTTAGGGTTAGAGTTACTTTATGGGTTTACTTGTTAGGGTTAGTTGTTAGGGTTAAAGTTACTTTCTGGGGTTAATTGTTAGGGTTACTTGTCAGGGTTAGGGTCACTTGTTAGGGTTATGGTTACTTTCTGGGGTTAATAGTTATGGTTACTTGTCAGGGTTATGGTTACTTGTTATGGTTAGGTTTACTTGTTAGGGTTAGGTTTACTTGTTAGGGTTAGGGTTACTTTCTGGGGTTACTTGTCAGGGTTAAGGTTACTTTCTGGGTTTACTTGTTAGGGTTACTTGTTATGGTTAGGGTTACTTTCTGGGGTTACTTGTCAGGGTCACTTGTTAGGGTTATGGTTACTTTCTGGGGTTACTATTTATGGTTACTTGTCAGGGTTATGGTCACTTGTTACGGTTAGGGCGACTTGTTAGGGTTAGGGTTACTTGTTGGGGATACTTGTTAGGGTTAAGGTTACTTTCTGGGGTCACTTGTTAGGTTACTTGTTAGGGTTAGGGTTACTTGTCAGGGTTAAGTTTACTTTCTGGGGTTACTTCTGAGGGTTAGGGTTACTTTCTGGGTTTACTTGTTAGGGTTAGTTGTTAGGGCTAAGGTTACTTTCTGGGTTTACTTGTTAAGGTTACTTAGGGTTAGGTTACTTTCTGGGGTTACTTGTCAGGGTCACTTGTCAGGGTTACTTGTCAGGATTAGTGTTACTTTCTGGGGTTACTTGTTAGGGTTAGGGTTACATGTTAGGATTGGGGTTACTTGTTAGGGTTAGGGTTACACTCTGGGTTTACTTGTTAGGGTTACGGTTACTTTATGGGTTTATTGTTGGGGTTACTTTTTAGGGCTAAGGTTACTTTCTGGCTTTACTTTTTAGGGTTACTTGTTAGGGTTACTTGTCAGGGTTAGGGTCACTTGTTAGGTTTAGGTTTACTTGTTAGGGTTACTTGTTAGGGTTAAGGTTACTTTCTGGGTTTACTTGTTAGGGTTACTTGTTAGGTTTAGGGTTACTTGTTAGTGTTACTTGTCAGGGTTAAGTTTACTTTCTCGGATTACTTGTCAGGGTGAGGTGTACTTGTTATGGTTAGTGTTATTTCCTGGGTTACTTGTCAGGGTTAAGGTTACTTTCTGGGGTTACTTGTTAGGGTTACTAGTTAGGGTTAAGTTTACTTTCTGGGGTTACTTTTTATGGTTACTTGTTAGGGTTAGGGTCACTTGTCAGGGTTAGGGTTACTTGTCAGGGTTAAGGTTACTTTCTGGGTTTACTTGTTATTGTTACTTGTTAGGGTTATGGTTACTTTCTTGGTTTGCTTGTTAAGGTTAGTTAGGGTTAAGATTACTTTCTGGGGTTTATTGTTAGGGTTACTTGTCAGGGTTAGAGTCACTTTTTAGGGTTAAGTTTACTTTCTGGGGTTACTTGTTCGGGTTAGGGTTACTTGATAGGGGTAGGGTTACTTTCTGGGGTTACTTGTTAGGGTTACTTGTCAGGGTTAGGGTTACTTGTTAGGGTTAGAGTTACTTTCTGGGTTTACTTGTTAGGGTTAGTTGTTAGGGTTGAGGTTACATTCTGGGGTTAATTGTTAGGGTTACTTGTCAGGGTTAGGGTCACTTGTTAGGGTTATGGTTACTTTCTGGGGTTAATAGTTATGGTTACTTGTCAGGGTTATGGTTACTTGTTATGGTTAGGTTTACTTGTTAGGGTTAGGTTTACTTGTTAGGGTTAGGTTTACTTGTTAGGGTTACTTTCTGGGGTTACTTGTCAGGGTTAAGGTTACTTTCTGGGTTTACTTGTTAGGGTTACTTGTTACGGTTAGGGTTACTTTCTGGGGTTACTTGTCAGGGTTACTTGTCAGGGTTAGGGTTAATTTCTGGGATTAATTGTTAGGGTTACTTGTCAGGGTTAGGGTTACTTTCTGGGTTTACTTCTTAAGGTTACTTAGGGTTAAGGTTACTTTCTGGGGTTAATATTTAGGGTTACTTGTCAGGGTTAGGGTCACTTGTTATGGTTATGGTTATGGTTACTTCATGGGGTTAATAGTTATGGTTACTTGTCAGGGTTATGCTTACTTGTTATGGTTAGGATCACTTGTTACGGTTAGGGTTACTTTATGGGGTTACTTGTCAGGGTTAAGGTTACTTTCTGGGGTTACTTGTTAGGGTTAAGTTTACTTTCTGGGGTTACTTGTGAGGGTTACTTGTCAGGGTTAAGGACTACTTTCTGGGGTTACTTGTTTGGGTTAGGGATACTTGTTGGGGTTACGTGAAAGGGTTACTTGTCATGGTTAAGGTTACTTTCTGGGGTTACTTGTTAGGGTTACTCTTTTGGTTTAGGGTTACTTTCTGGGGTTACTTGTAAGGGTTAAGTTTACTTTCTGGGGTTACTTGTGAGGTTTACTTGTCAGGGTTAAGTTAATTTCTGGGGTTACTTGTTAGGGTTACTTGTCAGGGTTAGGGTTACTTGTTAGGGCTAGGGTTACTTGTTAGGGGTAGGGTTACTTTCTGGGGTTACTTGTTAGGGTTACTTGTCAGGGTTAGGGTTACTTGTTAGGATTAGGGTTACTTGTCAGGGTTAAGTTTACTTTCTGGGGTTACTTGTTAGGGTTAGAGTTACTTTCTGGGTTTACTTGTTAGGGTTAGTTGTTAGGGTTAAGGTTACTTTCTGGGGTTAATTGTTAGGGTTACTTGTCAGGGTTAGGGTCACTTGTTAGGGTTATGGTGACTTTCTGGGGTTAATAGTTATGGTTACTTGTCAGGGTTATGGTTACTTGCTATGGTTAGGTTTACTTGTTAGGGTTAGGTTTACTTGTTAGGGTTAGGGTTACTTTCTGGGGTTACTTGTCAAGGTTAAGTTTACTTTCTGGGGTTACTTGTTAGGGTTAGAGTTACTTTCTGGGTTTACTTGTTAGGGTTACTTGTTACGGTTAGGGTTACTTTCTGGGGTTACTTGTCAGGGTTACTTGTCAGGGTTAGGGTTAATTTCTGGGGTTAATTGTTAGGGTTACTTTTCAGGGTTAAGGTCACTTGTTATGGTTATGGTTACTTTCTGGGGTTACTATTTATGGTTACTTGTCAGGGTTATGGTCACTTGTTACGGTTAGGGTGACTTGTTAGGGTTAGGGTTACTTGTTGGGGATACTTGTTAGGGTTAAGGTTACTTTCTGGGGTCACTTGTGAGGTTACTTGTTAGGTTTAGGGTTACTTGTCAGGGTTAAGGTTACTTTCTGGGGTTACTTCTGAGGGTTAGGGTTACTTTCTGGGTTTACTTGTTAGGGTTAGTTGTTAGGGCTAAGGTTACTTTCTGGGTTTACTTGTTAAGGTTACTTAGGGTTAGGTTACTTTCTGGGGTTACTTGTCAGGGTCACTTGTCAGGGTTACTTGTCAGGATTAGTGTTACTTTCTGGGGTTACTTGTTAGGGTTAGGGTTACATGTTAGGATTGGGGTTACTTGTTAGGGTTAGGGTTACACTCTGGGTTTACTTGTTAGGGTTACGGTTACTTTATGGGTTTATTGTTGGGGTTACTTTTTAGGGCTAAGGTTACTTTCTGGCTTTACTTTTTAGGGTTACTTGTTAGGGTTACTTGTCAGGGTTAGGGTCACTTGTTAGGTTTATGGTTACTTGTTAGGGTTACTTGTTAGGGTTAAGGTTACTTTCTGTGTTTACTTGTTAGGGTTACTTGTTAGGTTTAGGGTTACTTGTTAGTGTTACTTGTCAGGGTTAAGTTTACTTTCTCGGATTACTTGTCAGGGTGAGGTGTACTTGTTAGGGTTAGTGTTATTTCCTGGGTTACTTGTCAGGGTTAAGGTTACTTTCTTGGGTTACTTGTTAGGGTTACTAGTTAGGGTTAAGTTTACTTTCTGGGGTTACTTTTTATGGTTACTTGTTAGGGTTAGGGTCACTTGTCAGGGTTAGGGTTACTTGTCAGGGTTAAGGTTACTTTCTGGGTTTACTTGTTAGTGTTACTTGTTAGGGTTATGGTTACTTTCTTGGTTTACTTGTTAAGGTTAGTTAGGGTTAAGGTTACTTTCTGGGGTTTATTGTTAGGGTTACTTGTCAGGGTTAGAGTCACTTTTTAGGGTTATGGTTACTTTCTGGGGTTACTAGTCATGGTTACTTGTCAGGGTTGTGGTTATTTGTTAGGGTTAGGGTTACTTGTTAGGGTTAGGGTTACTTGTAAGGGTTAGGGTTACTTCCTGGGGTTACTTGTCAGGGTTAAGGTTACTTTCTGGGGTTACTTGATATTGTTACTTGTCAGGGTTAAGGTTACTCTCTGGGGTTACTTGTTAGGGTTAGGGTTACTTTCTGGGGTTACTTCTGAGGGTTAGGGTTACTTTCTGGGTTTACTTGTTAGGGTTATTTGTTAGGGCTCAGGTTACTTTCTGGGTTTACTTGTTAAGGTTACTTAGGGTTAGGTTACTTTCTGGGGTTACTTGTCAGGGTCACTTGTCAGGGTTACTTGTCAGGATTAGTGTTACTTTCTGGGGTTACTTGTTAGGGTTAGGGTTACATGTTAGGATTGGGGTTACTTGTTAGGGTTAGGGTTACACTCTGGGTTTACTTGTTAGGGTTACGGTTACTTTATGGGTTTATTGTTGGGGTTACTTTTTAGGGCTAAGGTTACTTTCTGGCTTTACTTTTTAGGGTTACTTGTTAGGGTTACTTGTCAGGGTTAGGGTCACTTGTTAGGTTTATGGTTACTTGTTAGGGTTACTTGTTAGGGTTAAGGTTACTTTCTGGGTTTACTTGTTAGGGTTACTTGTTAGGTTTAGGGTTACTTGTTAGTGTTACTTGTCAGGGTTAAGTTTACTTTCTCGGATTACTTGTCAGGGTGAGGTGTACTTGTTAGGGTTAGTGTTATTTCCTGGGTTACTTGTCAGGGTTAAGGTTACTTTCTGGGGTTACTTTTTATGGTTACTTGTTAGGGTTAGGGTCACTTGTCAGGGTTAGGGTTACTTGTCAGGGTTAAGGTTACTTTCTGGGTTTACTTGTTAGTGTTACTTGTTAGGGTTATGGTTACTTTCTTGGTTTACTTGTTAAGGTTAGTTAGGGTTAAGGTTACTTTCTGGGGTTTATTGTTAGGGTTACTTGTCAGGGTTAGAGTCACTTTTTAGGGTTATGGTTACTTCTGGGGTTACTAGTCATGGTTACTTGTCAGGGTTGTGGTTATTTGTTAGGGTTAGGGTTACTTGTTAGGGTTAGGGTTACTTGTAAGGGTTAGGGTTACTTCCTGGGGTTACTTGTCAGGGTTAAGGTTACTTTCTGGGGTTACTTGATATTGTTACTTGTCAGGGTTAAGGTTACTCTCTGGGGTTACTTGTTAGGGTTAGGGTTACTTTCTGGGGTTACTTGTCAGGGTTAGGGTTACTTGTTAGGATTAGGGTTACTTGTCAGGGTTAAGGTTACTTTCTGGGGTTTGTTGTTAGGGTTACTTGTTAGGGTTAGGGTTACTTGTTAGTGTTAGGGTTACTTGTCAGGGTTAAGGTTACTCTCTGGGGTTACTTGTTAGGGTTAGGGATACTTGTTGGGTTTACTTGTTAGGGTTAAGGTTACTTTTTGGGGTTACCTGTTAGGGATACTTGTTAGGGTTAGGGTTACTTGTCAGGGTTAAGGTTACTTTCTGGGGTTACTTGTTATGGTTAAGTTTACTTTCTGGGGTTACATGTGAGGGTTACTTGTCAGAGTTAAGGTTACTTTCTGGGGTTACTTGTTAGGGTTAGGGTTACTTTCTTGGTTTACTTGTTAAGATTACTTAGGGTTAAGGTTACTTTCTGGGGTTTATTGTTAGGGTTACTTGTCACGGTTAAGGTTACTCTCTGGGGTTACTTGTTAGGGTTAGGGATACTTGTTGGGTTTACTTGTTAGGGTTAAGGTTACTTTCTGTGGTTATTTTTTAGGGTTACATGTCAGGGTTAAGGTTATTTTCTGGGGTTAACTCTTAGGGATACTTGTTAGGGTTCGGGTTACTTGTTAGGGGTAGGGTTACTTTCTGGGGTTACTTGTTAGGGTTAGGGTTACATGTTAGGATTGGGGTTACTTGTTAGGGTTAGGGTTATTTGTCAGGGTTAAGGTTACTTTCTGGAGTTACTTGTCAGGGTTACTTGTTAGGGCTAAGGTTACTTTCTGGGTTTACTTTTTAGGTTACTTGTCAGGATTAGGGTTACTTGTTAGGGTTAGGGGTAGGGTTACTTTCTCGGGTTACTTGTTAGGGGTAGGGTTACTTTCTCGGGTTACTTGTCAGGGTGAGGGTTACTTGTTAGGGTTAGGGTTACTTGCTGGGGTTACTTGTTAGGGTTACTTGTTAGGGTTAGGTTTACTTGTTAGGGTTAGTGTTACTTCCTGGGTTACTTGTCAGGGTTAAGGTTACTTTCTGGGTTTACTTCTTAAGGTTACTTAAGGTTAAGGTTACTTTCTGGGGTTAATTGTTAGGGTTACTTGCCAGGGTTAGGGTCACTTGTTATGGTTATGGTTACTTTATGGGGTTAATAGTTATGGTTACTTGTCAGGGTTTGGTTACTTTCTGGGTTTAGCTCTGAGGATCATCAGAACTTTTGATTGCCTCAAACGCATTTCCAGAGCAAGAGAAACACTTGCACTTAAGGTTTTCTTCATGGTTTTAAGTTTTATGATGAAATTACTGTCTATTTAGGCTGCAGGGCGCTAGTTTCACACTTATACCAGTGAAAACATGAAGATTCGGCCTTTTGTTTAGCTGTGAGGATCATCGATGAGAAGGTTTAAGAGCCGTCATCTGTACAAATGTGAAGGTTTCGGACGTTTCGCCTCCTATCCAAGAGGCTTCGTCAGCGAACTAAAGTCTGACTGGTCGTATCGGCCCCATTTATATATCCCTAATGTCCAGACATGGTGGCGCCGGACACAGCTATGATAGGTCCCTACTCTCAGGTTGGGGGGCAGAGGACCCCTCCCTGTGGCCCCACTGATTGTTCCTACATTCCTGACTAACGACTGGCTTATTACCCCCACTCCCACCGGTATCACCTCATCAGCGTAACGACCCTCATCAGCATTACGAAAGTTGCCTAACCTGTTTTGCCTAAGCAGGCTATTGTATGAACGATCCAAATTGAACCTCACCCCACCAGACCGGTTTAATGAAGGATTTTGTTGTTTTATAAGAATCTTTTACCCCCCTTTCAAACCATCTATGTTCTTTCGCTAAGATTTTAACCTCATTGTCGTCAAATGAGTGGTTGCTAGCTTTTAGGTGCAAATGTACTGCCGATTGAGGCCCACTAGTATTATCCCTGCGATGTTGATAAAGTCTTTTTTTGAGAATTTGTTGAGTCTCCCCAATGTACTGCTCTTTACAATTTTCATTCTTGCACTGTATGGAATAAACTACATTACTTTGTTTTTCATTTGGTAGCCTACCTTTTGGATGCACTAATTTTTTTCTTAACGTGTTTATCGGTTTGAAATAAGTAGGAATTTTATGTTGCCAAAGGACTCTTTGTAATTTTTCAGCTCCTGGCAATAAACTCCTGCAATGTACGGTACTGCTACTCCTCTCCGTTTTGTATCTTGAGAATTATTGGTTTCATTCCCTATTCTTTCTTTCTGACATTTGTTCAATGACCACTGAGGGTACCCACAGTTAGTGAGTGCTCTCCTGATATGGTTTGACTCCTTTTCTCTACCTTCAGTGCTAGTTGGTATTAGTTTAGCCCTATGCTGTGAGGATCATATGAACTTTTTATTGCCTGAAACTCGTTTTCAGAGCAAGAGATACACGTTTTCTGAACTTAATGTTTTCTCCATTGTTTTAAGTTTTATGATGAAATTAGTGTCTATTTATGATGAAGAGTGCCAATATGACACTTATACAAGTGAAAACATGAAATTTCAGCCTTTTGTTTAGCTGTGAGTATCACACAAACTTTTTATTGCCTTAAACGCATTTTCAGAGCAACAGAAACACTTTTTCTGCACTTACGGTTTTCTTCATGGTTTTAAGTTTTATGATGAAATTAGTGTCTATATATGCTGCAGAGTGCCAGTCTGACACTTATAACAGTGAAACATGAAGATTCAGCCTTTTGTTTAGCTACATCACACGAACTTTTTATTACCTTAAACACATTTTCAGAGCAAGAGAAACATGTTTTCTGAACTTAATGTTTTCTTCATGGTTTTAAGTTTTATGATGAAATTAGTGACTATTTAGGATGAAGCGTGCCAATCTGACACTTATACAAGTGAAAACACGAAGATTCTGCCTTTTGTTTTGCTGTGAGGATCATCTTAACTTTTTATTGCCTAAACGCATTTAAACTCTTTTCCGGCACTTAAGTTTTTCTTGTGATGATGCACTAGTATCATCATCAAAAAATTGCAAATAATTGTATTTTATTTATTGCAATATAGTTATGGTTACTTGTCAGGGTGAGGGTTACTTGTTGGGGTTACTTGTTAGGGTTACTTGTTAGGGTTAGGGTTACTTGTGGGGTTACTTGTTAGGGTTAGGGTTACTTTCTGGGTTCACTTGTTAGGGTTACTTGTTCGGGTTCGGGTTACTTGTTAGAGTTAGAATTACTTTCTGGGGTTACTTGTTAGTGTCACGGTTTGCGAGGTGGTGATGGCGGGTGCGGATCCCAAAAAGCAGGCAGGAGGGAGCAGGATGGTTTGACAAATTGTATTGAAATAAAGTCAGCAGGAACAAAATGTAAAACATCAAAATCATCTGAATGGAAAAAATATAAAGTAGCAAAAGAAGACCCAAAGTAAAAGTCCGCCAAGGTTAAACAAACACGTACACAATGCATGCAGCAAACAAACAGCAAAAAAACAATGAACCGGCACCGGATGATCGTGCCGGGTGTCCTTCTAAGTGTCAATGATTAAACGACCAACACCTGCGAGGCTGCAGGCAGGGCTGACGTCGCTACCCGCTGGTCGCCAATCTGACTGGGATGACCAGCACCTGTGCTGGTGTAGGCGGGGCTGACAGCGCCCCCCGTTGGTCGCCAACCAGATCATGACAGTACCCCCCCTTCAAGGGGCTGCTTCCAGAAGTCCCAACAGTCTCCCAAAAGGTCCACTCGCCAGGGAACGGTCGGTGGAGAGGGCAACCGCTGCCTCTCCAGCATTCGACGGGCGGTGGCCTGATGGGAACGAGACTCGGCCTGGGGTGGACGAAGACGTGGCACGGATCGTCGTGGGCGTGAGTGCGATCCGTCTCGCACGTTCACGCGACGGCGCATGGCTCTGCGTGGACGTCAAACTGCCAGGCGCAGAATGGCACCCCGTACGGCCGTATGGGACCAGGTCTCGGCCGGACGCCGACGTGGGAGTGAACTGCCCAGCTCCGGGGGAACGAGACCAGTCCAGAGCCGCTCCAGGATCCAGCGGTGAGTGGGGTCTCGGACTGACGTTGACGCGGACGTTGCACGGCTCGTCGTGGATGAGACTCAATTCGTCATGCACGACGACAGCGTGGCTGGACGTGGGCGTGCAATGCCAGTCACCCAGTGTCACCCTGGACGGCCACCTGGAAGGAGGTCTCGGCCGGACGTTTACGTGGACGTTGCGGCTCGTCGAGTGACGCAATTCAAACTGGACAAGGCTTGCGCTAACGTGGACGTAGCATTGCCAGGCACAGGGTGGAAATGAGACGGGTCCGATTTACCTGCGGGATCCGATGGTTGGCCGGTTCATTCTGTCATGGTTTGCAAGGTGGTGATGGCGGGTGCGGATCCCAAAAAGCAAGCAGGAGGGAGCAGGAGGTTGTTTGACAAATTGCATTAAAATAAAGTCAGCAGGAACAAAATGTAAAACATCAAAATCATCTGAATGGAAAAAATACAAAGTAGCAAAAGAAGACAAAAAGTGACCAAGGTTAAACAAACACATACACAATGCATGCAGCAAACAAGCAGCAAAGAAACAATGAACTGGCACCGGATGGTCGTGCCGGGTGTCCTTTTAAGTGTCAATGATTAAACGACCAGCACCTGCGAGGCTGCAGGTTGGGCTGACGTCGCTACCTGCTGGTCGCCAATCTGATCGGGACAACCAGCACCTATGCAGGTGTAGGCGGCGCCGACAGCGCTCCCCGTTGGTTGCCAACCAGATCATGACAGTTAGGGTTAACGTTACTTGTTAGGGCTAGGGTTACTTTCTGGGGTTACTTGTCAGGGTGAGGGTTACTTGTTAGGGTTAGGTTTAATTGTTAGGGTTAGAGTTAATTCCTGGGTTACTTGTCAGGGTTAAGGTTACTTGTTAGGGTTACTAGTTAGGGTTAAGTTTACTTTCTGGGGTTAGTTTTTAGGGTTACTTGTTAGGGTTAGGGTCACTTTTCAGGGTTAGGGTTACTTTCTGGGTTTACTGGTTAGGGAAACTTGTTAGGGTTAGGGTTACTTTCTGGCTTTACTTGTTAAGGTTAGGGATACTTTTTGGGGTTAATTGTAAGGGTTAAGGTTACCTTCTTGGGTTACTTTTTAAGGTTACTTGTCAGGGTTAAGGTTACTTTCTGGGTTACTTGTCAGGGTTACTTGTCAGGGTTAGGGTCACTTGTTAGGGTTACGGTTACTTGTTAGGGTTAGGGTTACTTGTCAGGGTTAAGCTTACACTCTGGGTTTACTTGTTAGGGTTAGGGTTACTTTATGGTTTACTTGTTAGGGCTAAGGTTACTTTCTGGGTTTACTTTTTAGGGTTAGTTGTTAGGGTTAGGGTTACTTGTCAGAGTTAAGGTTACTTTCTGGGTTTACTTGTTAGGGTTACTTGTTAGGTTTAAGGTTACTTGTTAGTGTTACTTGTCAGGGTTAAGGTTACTTTCTCGGGTTACTTGTCAGGGGGAGGGTTACTTGTTAAGGTTAGTGTTACTTGCTGGGGTTACTTGTTAGGGTTACTTGTTAGGGTTATGTTTACTTGTTAGGGTTAGTGTTACTTCCTGGGTTACTTGTCAGGGTTAAGGTTACTTTCTGGGGTTACTTGTTAGGGTTACTAGTTAGGGTTAAGTTTACTTTCTGGGGTTACTTTTTAGGGTTACTTGTTAGGCTTAGGGTCACTTGTCAGGGTTAGGGTTACTTGTCAGGGTTAAGGTTACTTTCTGGGTTTACTTGTTAGTGTTACTTGTCAGGGTTAGGGTTACTTTCTGGGGTTACTTTTAGGGTTGAGTTTACTTTCTCGGGTTACTTGTTAGGGTTACTTGTTAGGGTTAGGGATAATTGCTGGGGTTATTTGTTAGTGTGACTTGTCAGGGTTAGGTTTACTTGTTGGGGTTAGTGTTACTTGCTGTGGTTACTTGTTAGGGTTACTTGTCAGGGTGAGGGTGACTTGTTAGGGTTAAGGTTACTTGTTAGGGTTAGGGTTACTTGTCAGGGTTAAGGTTACTTGCTGTGGTTACTTGTTAGGTTTAGGGTTACGTGTTAGAGTTAGGGCTACTTGTTGGGGTTACTTGTTAGGGTTTCTTGTCTGGGTTAAGGTTACTTTCTGGGGTTAGTTGTTAGGGTGACTTGTCAGGGTTAGGGTTACTTGTTAGGGTTAGGGTTACGTGTTAGAGTTAGGGCTACTTGTTGGGGTTACTTGTTAGGGTTTCTTGTCTGGGTTAAGGTTACTTTCTGGCGTCAGTTGTTAGGGTTACTTGTTCGGGTTAGGGTTACTTGTTAGGGTTAGGGTTACTTGTTATGGGTAGGGTTACTTTCTCAGGTTACTTGTCAGGGTGAGGGTTACTTGTTAGGGTTAGGGTTACTTGTTATGGGTAGGGTTACTTTCTCAGGTTACTTGTCAGGGTGAGGGTTACTTGTTAGGGTTAGGGTTACTTTCTGGGTTTACTTCTTAAGGTTACTTAGGGTTAAGGTTACTTTCTGGGGTTAATTGTTAGGGTTACTTGTCAGGGTTAGGGTCACTTATTATGGTTATGGTTACTTTTATAGGGTTAATAGTTATGGTTACTTGTCAGGGTTATGGTTACTTGTTATGGTTAGAGTCACTTGTTAGGGTTAGGGTTACTTTCTGGGGTTACTTGTCAGGGTTAAGTTTACTTTCTGGGGTTACTCGTTAGGGTTAAGTTTACTTTCTGGGTTTACTTGTGAGGGTTACTTGTCAGGGTTAAGGTTACTTTCTGGGGTTACTTGTTAGGGTTACTTGTCAGGGTTAAGGTTACTTTCTGGGGTTACTTGTTAGGGTTACTTGTCAGGGTTAGGGTTACTTGTTAGGGTTAGGGTTACTTGTTAGGGGTAGGGTTACTTTCTGGTGTTACTTGTTAGGGATAGGGTTACTTGTTAGTGTTAGCGTTACTTGTCAGGGTTCAGGTTACTTTCTGGGGTTACTTGTTAGGGTTAGGGATACATGAAGATTCTGCCTTTTGTTTATTTTTTAGATTTTTATTTTATATATATATTTAATTTTATATTGCCTCAAACGCATTTTCAGAGCAAGTGAGACACATTTTCTGAAGTTCAGTAACGTCTCGTTATATCGATATCAGTTATATTTATAATACTGCTTATTACGATACTATTTTCATTTCCCGTGCACATTTCTAGTATTTTTATGTATAATTAGTTCTGTTTAGTACGATTCATGGTTATTACAAAAATCCGGTTACGACGGTGCTCTTTTTCATCTCCCGCCGGCCATTTTGCTATGTTTATATCGATACACGCCATCGGTCGCGCCATCGGCCTCGCCATTGGTCGACTTGGTCACGTGACTTGGTTATGTGACACGCCATCTGTCGCGCCATTGGTCGACTTGGTCACGCGTCTTGGTTTCGTGACCAGCTCCCGCGAGCAGACGGCATTTTCATTTTCAGACGGCAGCTCGTGTGTATCAGACGGCAGCTAGTGTGTCTTCAACAATGGCGAAACGAAAGAATTGTGATGTCGGAAGGAAGCACAGGTCAATCGTGGCTGTTGAGGAGAATCCAACACCAAGCAAATCCTCTATTGCAAAGGAATTTGACGTGCCGCAAAGTACTTTATCAACGTGGTTGAAGAGAAAGGATAAAATTAAGACGGCATACGAAGCGCTGGACTTCGGACCTGGCTCAAAGAGGATGAGAAAGGCGGCGCGCCCTGATGTTGAGGACGCGGTGGATACCTGGATGAGGCAAGCGAGGAACCAGAACATCCCGGTATCAGGAGTGATGCTGCAGACCAAGGCTGAAGCGCTTGCAAAATAATTGGGCCATGATGACTTTAAATGCACCAAAGGCTGGTTAAATCGCTACAAGGAATGAAAGATACAGCAAGTCCTGAAGAATGAATGACTCTGTGTCTTTGTGTTGTCGTACATGTTTGTTTTTCCCAAGATGGCGGCGCGTGAACATGTGGCTCCCCTCTCCTGGCAAATTTGCGTTTTCATGTTTCATGTTTATGTAGGGGGTTAGAAACGACCTCTGTTATTGTATGTTAGTCGATTAGACTACCAAGTCAGGAGAGGGCGCTACGCGCCTGTGAATAGAACAGAGGAAGGCGATGTAGGCTCAGCTCACGCATGTGCAGTTGTCATAAATGCCGTTGTGTGAAGCTGATTAACACGGTTGTCTCGTGTCGTCTTTCCTCGTCGTTCACAGTACTACCTGCCTGTGACGCCTTTGGACCGACCCAGGTATCCCCTAGGCCTGAGGCCGGTTACAATTGGGGGCTCGTCCGGGATCCGTGCCGCTAGTGGGCAGAGTGGGAGCTGCTACGAAGAGAACCTGTGCCTAAAGCTTCAGGGAAGACTGTAGTGCTGTCCGTTCTCCAGAGAGTAGAGGCTTCAGGGGCTAACGATGGCTCCCACAACTCCACGACGGGTATTGATTTTCAAGATCCAAAAGAGACTATTAGCTTTGAATGTCAATCAGCTACTAACTGTTGCCAATGCAGTGGATGAGAGTGATACTGAGGACCTTGCGGCCCTTAGTGAACCAGAACTGTTTGATGTGATTATTGACTACGTCAGAGGTGACAAATTAAGACACATAGAAGATGAAGGCATGTCTCAACTCCTTCACCTCGATGACATGATCAGCGAGCTCCTAGATGCCCCGGAGGAACCTACTGGGGAAGGAGCTGACCTGAGAGGAGAAGTTGAGGTCACATCTCTTCCACCGAGAGACATCCACACACCGGGCAGGAACGTCACCACTCCATCGCCATTCAGGATCATCGCCAACAGTTCAGGTGGTGCTCCTCCTGAACATGCCGGCTTATCCTCCGGTATGGGGGAGCAGGTGGTGAAGTACACGGATGTAGCTGCTCTGTTTCCACGGAGGGAGTTCAAAATTCATGGTGGTCACATTTCTGACACCGGGTCTGAACTGTCATACCGTAGCCTGTGTAGACAAATGGATGAGGGACTACAAGAAGGGTTTAGCGAGTCTGAGGTTATCCGCACTGTGTCGAAGATAACTAAACCTGGAACATTCCGAGACATGCTAAGTGATATCAGAGATAAGAGCAGCTCTGAGCTCTTCAACGAACTCAGTACCGCTCTGCAGCGAGACAGTGAGTCCCCACAGCAATTTTTATATAGACTGATGGGTTTGAAGCAAAGAATTATGTTTGAGTCACAACAACCAGGTGCAGATTTTGGTTACGATCAAAAACTTGTCCAAGGTACATTTATGCACACACTCTATCAAGGGCTAAATGAGAAGAATTATCATGTCAGATGTGATCTCAAACCATTCCTTACCGATTTACAGGTTTGTGATGATGTCCTGTTAGAACAACTTACCAAGTCCACAAGTGAAGAGGCTGAGAGGGTGAAACGCCTCGGTACTGTGACTAAAAAATCGATCTGTGAATGTCCATGCTGCTCAAACTAATCAAACTGACCAGATTAACCAGACCAAAGTTGACTCTGAATTACAGGCTAACCGTGCTGCCATTCTCGAGTTGACTGCACAAGTGACCGCACTGACCAAACACTTTGCCCAAGTTGTTAAACCTACAGAATCGGCGCCTCAGGTAGATCCATGTCCGTCCCTGACTCGATCCTCGACGAGACCCCAGACACCAACGAATGAGTCTAGGGGCAGGTGTCAGGCCTGTGTGCAGAAGAGCATTAAGAGCTGCCCTCAATGTTTCATTTGTGGTCAGGAAGGACATAGAGCTGTGGGCTGTCTGCGAAGAAAGGCACCGGGAAACGGGGAAAGGTCACTGGAGTGAGGCTTCCAGTGATCAATGCCAATGATAAGCCTCTAGTACAAATCAACTTGGTTGAACCAGTAACATCCATAAGTATGACGACGCAGTGTCAGTCAACATTAAAAAAACATGTAGCACAACTAATTGGCAAGCGATGTATGGTCTCATGTGCACTCAATGGGGTCCCACTCCAAATGCTGCTTGACTCAGGGTCTCAAGTGACCGTGGTGAGTAGGGCGTGGGTAGAGGAAGCACTGCCCAACGTAACCATTCAGCCACTTTCATCCCTATTTATGGACCAACCGTTTGAGGTATCTGCAGCGAATGGCACAGCGGTTCCCTTTGACGGATGGGTAAATGTGGGGTTGCAGATACGCCTCCGTCTTGCCTTCACTAACCCCCCTGTTCTGCGTCATCCCGACCCGGATCTCCCGTTCACGGTCGAGGTTGACGCATCCGAGTCCGGGGTAGGGGCCATCCTGTCCCAGCGCTCTCCCATGGACCAGAAGCTACGCCCATGCGCCTTCTTCTCCCGCCGGCTCAGCCCCGCCGAGGCCAACTATGACGTCGGCAACCGGGAACTGCTGGCGGTCGTCCTGGCCCTTCAGGAATGGAGACACTGGCTTGAGGGAGCGAAACACCCCTTCACCGTCTACACGGACCATAAAAACCTGGCGGCCATCCGGTCGACCAAGAGACTAAACTCTAGACAGGCCCGATGGTCACTCTTCCTCACCCGGTTTAACTTTTCTCTCACCTACTGCCCAGGGTCACAGAACACCAAGCCCGATGCCCTATCCCGCATCCATGAGCCTGCAGGGGACGACCCCCATCCCCAGGGGCTGTTCGCCCCCCCCCCCCTCTTCGCACGGAGGTGCTCGTCTGGGGGCACACCTCCAAGATAGCTTGTCACCCGGGGGTCAACAGGACGATCCAACTCATCGCCCAACGGTTCTGGTGGCCGGGGTTCCGGAGGGACATCACCCTCTTCGTGAAGGCCTGCCCGACCTGTGCCTGTGGGAAAGCCTCCCATCAGCCCCCGGCAGGACTCCTCCGGCCGCTACCGGTACCTTCCAGACCCTGGTCCAACATCTCCGTCGACTTCGTGACAGGCCTCCCCCCCTCCCGTGGCAAGACGGTCGTCCTCACCGTTGTGGACCGATTCCCCAAGTCGGCCCACTTCGTCCCGTTAACCAGGTTGCCGTCCGCCATCGAGACGGCTCAACTCCTGGTTAACCACGTCGTCCGTCTCCACGGGATTCCGACGGACATCGTGTCGGACCGGGGACCGCAGTTCGTGTCCAAGGTATGGAAACGTTTCTGTCGGTCCCTAGGGGCGTCGGCGAGCCTGTCGTCTGGATACCATCCCCAGACCAACGGACAGACGGAGAGGAAGAACCAGGACCTGGAGGCGGCCCTCCGGTGCGTGTGCCTCCACAACCCAGCGTCGTGGGCCCTGCACCTACCCTGGGTGGAGTACGGCCACAACTCCCTGGTCTCCGCAGCCACAGGTTGGTCCCCATTTATGTCCGCCTGTGGCTATCAGCCGCCCTTGTTTCCCACACAGGAGGGCCAGGTGGAGGTCCCGTCTATTGAACATCACCTCAGACGGGCCCACCGAGTCTGGAAGGAGACCAGGGACGCCCTGACACGCACCGCATCCCGGAACCAGCGGGTGGCGGACCGTCACCGGAGACAGGCACCCAGCTACCAGGTCGGGCAGGAGGTGTGGCTGTCGACGAGGGACCTTCGGCTGGCAGGGTCTTCAGCCAAGCTAGGCCCACGCTTCACGGGTCCCTTCCCCATCGAGGCCATCCTCAGCCCGGTCTTGGTGAGGCTCCGGCTGCCACCCACCATGAGGATCCACCCCGTTTTCCACGTTTCCCTCCTCAAGCCAGTGGAAACCAGCTCCTTAGCCCCCACGCCCACCCCCCGGATGTTGGCCGACAGACCGGTCTACACCGTGCCGGAGATACTGGACTCCAGGCGCATGGGCAGAGGAGTGCAGTACCTGGTCGACTGGGAGGGCTATGGACCGGAGGAACGACAGTGGGTCCCACGTGCCTGGATCCTCGACCCATCTCTCATCCGGGCGTTCCATGCGGCTTACCCTTCCAGACCTGGTGGGCCGCCAAGAGGCGTCCGTTGAGGGGGGGCACTGTCACATCTCGTCGCCGTCCTGGGCACGCCCCGCCCCTCCTGTCACCTCCTCCGCTGCTCCCTGGAGACGGCCCCTCCCATCATCATGCACCTGGGTCCCCACAGCTGATTGTCATTCCCTTGATTGTGCCTTCTGACTATATCTACCGATCGCGCAATACAGTCTCCGTCGGAGTATTCTGAAAGCTACCCTGCTACTTCCGTGCCGTCAGATCAGCTGTCACCTATCTCCCTCACTCACCTCATCCTGCTGTCATTTTTTTCATGCGTGCCTCAGTAAAGACTTTTGTATACGAGTATCTGTCTCGCCGTGTATTTTGGATCCACACTCCCCGCTTTCCTTTCGTCACTCGAGCCCAGCCCTCGAGCCTCAAGTGACGTGACAATGTGATTGCAGAAATAATCAAAGAGAATAATGAACAGGTGGACATTGGAGCCATACTGAAAGACGCCATGAGTGTCAGTGAACGCACAGTAGAGACCTTGATTTCTGTGCTTCAGAAATTGGGCCCTGATGAGACATTCCTCCAGTACCCTGTGTGTGTTGGGAAGAAGAGACTCATTATTCCTGCGGGCAAGGTATGGGAGGTGAAGTGCAGAGTCAGAGCATGGGCCAAGGGGGGAACAATGCTATTTGAGCCCAGTATAGGGAACAGCTGCCCTGAGGGGCTTGAGCCGTTCTCCTCGTTAGTACATGTACCCAGTGGGCCGACAAAAATGGTAAAAATTCCCATTCAGAATGTTAGTAAACATGAGAATCATGAAACACTGGACGTGATGTTATTCTGTCCATTTGTGCCAATGGATGGTCCTCACATGAGATTAGCCTTGATGTTGAGAGTGGTGTGGGAGCTGTGCCTCAGGAATGGGAGGTTGTGAATTTGGGACATCGTAGATGACACACATCGTCTGTAGTGTGCCATTGTCAGTAGTGAGAGAGATATAGAGAGAGATGTAAAGATAGATAGAGAGAGAAAGACAGATAGAGAGTTAGATCTAGAGATAGAGATCTAGAGATAGAGAGAGGTAGAGAGAGAGAGGGTAGCGGTACAAATAGAGGTAGAGAGATAGAGAGATCGAGAGGTAGGTAGAGAGGTAGTTAGAGATAGAGAGAGATAGAGATAGAGATAGAGGGAGAGAGAGAGAGAGAGAGAGAGAGAGAGAGAGAGAGAGAGAGAGAGAGAGAGAGAGAGAGAGAGAGAGAGAGAGAGAGAGAGAGAGAGAGAGAGAGAGAGATAAATAGAGATAAATAGAGATAGAGAGAGAGAGAGAGAGAGATTTAGAGGTAGAGGTAGAGATAGAGAGAGGTAGAGATATAGAGAGGGTAGAGGTAGAGATAGAGAGAGATAGGGAGATAGATTTAGAGATAGAGAAAGAGAGAGATAGAGAAAGAGAGAGATAGAGAGAGGGCTAGAGATATAGAGATGGAAATAGAGATAGAGATAAATAGAGAGAGAGAGAGAGAGAGAGAGAGAGAGAGATAGAGATTTAGAGGTAGAGATAGAGAGAGGTAGAGAGATAGAGAGTGTAGAGGTAGAGATAGGGAGATAGATTTAGAGATAGAGAAAGAGAGAGATACAGAAAGAGAGAGATAGAGAGAGAGAGACAGAGAGAGATAGAGTCAGACAGATAGACTAGATAGACAGATAGACTAGATAGACAGATAGACAGGTAGACGAGATAGACAAGATAGACAGATAGAAAGTTAGACATAGACAGATAGATAGATAGATAGATAGATAGATAGATAGATAGATAGATAGATAGATAGATAGATAGATAGATAGATAGATAGATAGAGAAACAGAGAGAGAAAGATAGATAGATAGATAGATAGATAGATAGATAGATAGATAGATAGATAGATAGATAGATAGATAGATAGATAGATAGATAGATAGATAGATAGATAGATAGAGAAGGAGCGAGAAAGAAAGAGATAGATAGATAGAGAGAGAGAGAGAGAGAGAGAGAGAAAGAGAGAGAGAGAGAGAGAGTGAGACAGAGAAAGTGAGACAGAGAAAGACAGAGAGAGAAAGAGAGAGAGAAAGATAGATAGATAGATAGATAGATAGATAGATAGATAGATAGATAGATAGATAGATAGATAGATAGATAGATAGATAGATAGATAGATAGATAGATAGAAAGAGAGAGAGAGAGAGAGAGAGAGAGAGAGAGAGAGAGAGAGAGATAGAGAGAGAGAGAGAGAGAGAGAGAGAGAGAGAGAGAGAGAGAGAAATAGAGAGAGATATAGAGAGATAGAGATAGAGAGCGAGAGAGAGAGAGCTAGAGATATATATGTTAGATATGTTAGACAGACAGCGTGGAACACCAAGCCAGCGTTTCACATATCTAGTGATGGTTCGCTCCATCTTCTCCACAGTTGAGAGTGGGGCCTCATAGAATGTGAGTGGCCACATTACCCGAGGGAGAAGTCCAAACTGCCGACACCAGAGCTTGAGCTTTCCTGGCAGCTCAGTCTTGTTGATGTTTTCCAGACTATTGGTGATGTCCTGCTTGAGTTGCTGCACTTGATCTTTGTCTCTGATGCTTGCATTGTACCACTTGCCCAGGCTTTTGACCGGTTCCTCAGACACCGTTGGTATTGGGTTATCACCAATGCAGAACTTCACATTTTTTAGCTGTCCCTTGACGATTGAGATGCTGCGTGACTTGCTCGGCTTGATTTTCATCCGGGCCCATTTAATGTTTTCCTGCAGTTTTCCAAGTAGCCACCTGGTGCAAGCTGCGGTAGTGGTCAAGGTGGTCATGTCATCCATGTATAGGTGGGAGGTGGATCCCATTCCTTGTTCGCTCACCTCCCACCACCCACCTTGAGGCCCTGATGATGACCTCCATGGCCATTGTGAAGGCCAGGGGTGAAATCGTACAACCTGCCATGATGCTGACTTCTACACGCTGCCATGATGTTGTGAAGTCAGGTGTTGTGAAGCAGAGTTGCAGGTCTTCGAAGTAGGCTTTTACCAAGGCAGTAATGGGTAGTGGAACATGGAAGAAGTTGAAAGATTCCCAGAGAAGGTTATGGGGAACTGAGCCAAAGGCATTGGCCAAGTCAAGGAAGATGACATGAAGATCTCTCTTGTCTTTCTTTGCCGCTTGGATTTGGTGCCAGATCATACTCGTGTGCTCCAAGCAACCAGAGAACCCAGGGATGCCAGCCTTCTGTACAGATGTATCGACGTACTTGTTCTTCTCCAGGTAGGTGGAAAGTCTCCGTGCTAAAACATTAAAGAAGATTTTCCCCTCAACGTTGAGAAGGCTAATTGGACGGAATTGACTGATGTCTGCCGCATCCTTCTCCTTGGGAATTAGTACGCCTCCGGCTCTCCCCCATGCCTTTGGTATTATCCCTTTCTGCCACACAATCCTCATGAGTCTCCAAAGATAACGCAGAACATCTGGTGCATTCTCGTAGAGCTTATTTGGAACTCCATTTGGCCCCGGGGCTGATGCTGATCTTGCACGCCGTATTGTATTGTCCACTTCCTTCCATTTTGGAGGGCCAGTCTCGAGGTTGAATTCTGGTGGTTCAATAGGGGGGATGTCATGTGGGATAACTAGTTTTTCCTGCCTTTTTGTGTCCTGGTGGACCTTTTCCAGATGCTTTTCAAGTTCCTGCTTGGAGGTTTTAAGGATTCCGCTTTTGTCCTTCGCGAAGAGGTCTTTGACAAACTTGAAGGGGTTTTTATAGAACCGTGTTCTTGTGTGTTCCTTGTTCTTGCAATGTTTTCTCAAGTTTTCTGCCCTTCGTAAGGTTGCCAACCGCCATTTGATTTCCCCTTGGAGCAGCATGAGACCTTCTTTCTCTGCATCAGAGGCCTTCTTCCACTGTTTTCGCAGGTCCCTTCTTTTTCTGACCAGTCTGTCTATCTCTTGCTGCCTCCTGGATTTGGTTGGTGGTGGTCTTGCATTGGCGGTTTTCCGGATGTACACTGCAAAGCGCTACTCCCCGTAGTGATAGATGATGTCACCAATATTTTCCAGCTTTTTCTCTGCTGTGCCCACTTGTTGCTCCAAGATTTTGGTCAGATCGTTGTTGACGGTTTCCCACTCTCTTTTCTCGATAGCTTTTGGCCACTTCACACTTGGTCTGTGCCCTTTGATCTTGTCCTCCTTGGGAGGTCTCTGTGGTTGCGTGGGTTCTTCCACCTTTCGTTCTGTGAGTGCATTACCATCGTCCCTGACAGGGGTGTAGACGCTCTGCGAACTTTGGTTGTCGTCCCGTCGCTGTGCTTCACTCGACTTATTTGAAGTCTGACTTCGTAAGAAATATTGGTCAATGCGAGGCCCTTGTCTCTGCTTTCCCAAGCACTGTCTCTTCCCTTGGTGGATCTTTAACCCGATAGCTGATGTTACTTTTGCCCAGCCACAGACGCACACCTTGAGTGAGTATCCTGCTGCCGTTGTCTCATGTGCCATGTTCTTGCTCGTAGTCAGGTTCGTTCCTGGGTCGGTAACCGTGTTGTCAGTCATTGAGCCATCTTGCGCCCCTGCTCTCGCAGGCTCTAGGGGTATCTTTCTTTGTATTCTTTCTGTAGCATTTAGCGGGTGCCTCCAACAAACTGAACCAGCGTTGGTGACTGCCACCATGGGTAGCTAGCCCATGACAGCCCCAGTGGGGTCTATTCCCTCCTGTCAGCTGTCTCTCCAAGATGTCACACAGACTTTCCTATGTTGTCAGCTGTCCTTTCACAGCAGTCACTGGATAGCATCCAGATACTAAGAATCATGAAACACTGGACGTGATGTTATTCTGTCCATTTGTGCCAATGGATGGTCCTCACATGAGATTAGCCTTGATGTTGAGAGTGGTGTGGGAGCTGTGCCTCAGTGATGGGAGGTTGTGAATTTGGGACATCGTAGATGACACACATCATCTGTAGTGTGCCATCGTCAGTAGTGAGAGAGATATAGAGATGTAAAGATAGATAGAGAGAGAAAGACAGAGAGAGATCTAGGGATAGAGATTTAGAGATAGAGATCTAGAGATAGAGATAGAGAGAGGTAGAGAGAGAGAGGGTAGAGGTAGAGATAGAGGTAGAGAGATAGAGAGATCGAGAGGTAGGTAGAGATAGAGAGAGATAGAGATAGAGAGAGAGAGATAGAAATAGAGATAGAGATAAATAGAGATAGAGAGAGAGATAGAGAGAGATTTAGAGGTAGAGGTAGAGATAGAGAGAGATAGAGAGGGTAGAGGTAGAGACATTCATCTGCCACAGAGAACTGTTCTCGGCTCAATTGAGGAAGTTACTGGGGTCATGCCCTTTAAGGAGTGCTCCGACAATCCAAAGCCACTAAACAGTCCCACCATTCAAATCTGCTCGGCTCTGACCACAGACAAGTGGCATCCTCCAGTTGACTTGTTACATCTTAAAGAGGAAGAACAGGGGATTGCCAGAGACATGTTGTATGAAGAGTCAGATGTCTTTGCAAGAGGTGATGCTGATATAGGTTGCATTCCAAACCTGCAACTCAAGATCCAACTCACTGACAACACGCCGTTGCAAAAGCGTTACAATGCCATTCCAAAACCCATTTATCAAGAGGTCAAAGACTATGTGCAAAACCTACTTCACCATGGTTGGATAAGAAAATCCACTTCAGCATACTCATCTCCTGTCGTCTGTGTTAGAAAAAAAGATAAAAGCTTGCGCCTGTGCGTTGACTTTAGGGAGCTAAATCGCAAAACTGTCCCTGATCGTCATCCACTCCCACGCATTCAAGATCTGCTAGATAACCTGGGGGGCTACTCTTGGTTCTCAATACTTGACCAAGGCAGCGCTTACCACCAGGGCTTTGTTGATGACAGTTCCAGGCATCTAACGGCTTTCAGCACCCCTTGGGGGCTGTACGAGTGGCTCCGCCTCCCATTTGGCCTAACTAATGCGCCAGCAGCCTTTCAAAGATGTATGGAGGACGTTCTTGATGGCCTGAGGGACGAATGCTGCTCTCCTTATCTGGATGACGTGCTCTGCTTTTTAAAATCATTTCATGAACACATAGAGGACCTGAGGAAAGTGCTTAACCGGCTGCGGGAGCATGGCATAAAGCTACGTCCGAATAAATGTGAACTGTTCAGAATCAGAATCAGAATCAGAATACCTTTATTCGTCCCGCAATGGGGAAATTTGCAGTCCACAGCAGCAATTGGAGAGGGATGGGGTTGGGGTGGGAGTGAAAGGATAGAAAACAAGATATTCTAAGCATAACAAAATAAAAATGTCAACTGTATACTGTGCAAATGTAGATGTGCAAAAACCGTTCTATAAACAAGACTGTACATAGTGCAGAATCAAGAGATGCATTTAGATATATTGCAACAACCCATATTTACAAGTGTCCAGTTTTTTTTTTTTTTTTTTTTTTTTTCACATGTGATCATTGGGAATTGTGAAGCCTGACAGCAGTCGGTAGGAACGAGCGGCGGTACCTCTCCTTCTTGCAGCGCGGGTGTAATAGTCTCTGGCTAAAGGAGCTACCCAGAGCTGTCAGGATGGGCAGGAGGGGGTGGGAGGGGCTGTCCGTCATAGCTTTTAGTTTAGCTAGCGTCCGTCTGTTGCCCACCTCCTCAAGAGAGTCCAGCGAGCAGCCCACGACAGAACTGGCCCGCTTGACAAAGCGCTCCAGTCTTTTTCTGTCCCGGGTGGTGATGCTGCCTGACCAGCAGACAATGCCATAGTGGATGGCTGATGCCACCACAGAGTCATAGAAAGTCTTTAGGAGTGACCCCTGAACTCCAAAAGACCTCAGTTTCCTGAGGAGGAAGAGGCGACTCTGTCCCTTTTTGATTAGGGCATCCGTGTTTGTTGTCCAGTCCAGTTTATTGTTGAGAGTAACACCCAGGTACTTGTAGGAGGTCACCCTCTCAATGTCCGAACCCTGGATGTTCAATGGTGCAGGTGACGATTGTTTCAGACGACAAGTGAGGTACTTGGGTCGTCTCGTGTCAAGTGATGGTGTCCGCATAGACCCTAAAGACCTGGAAGCCGTTTTGCAGTTAAAAGAGAGAGAACCACGCAATGTAGTCAGAGCTCTATTGGGGTTCTTGGGCTACTAGAGATCCTTTGTACAGGACTTTGCCAGGATTGCACGGCCGCTGTTTAAACTGGTAGAGGGGGCCACTCAGCCTGACCAGAGGCCAGTTTACAACACCGCTGCATGCCAAAGGAAAGTCACCAAGTTAGGCCAGCTTCCCTCTGGTAACCCTGTTCAGTGGGGCCCCGAACACAGTGCTGTGGTCTCCCGCCTTGTAGATGTATTGACCGGTCCACCTATTTTAGCCTACCCAGACTTTACTCTGCCCTTTGTGTTAAATGTGCTTTATCAGCAGCAGGGAGATAAACTTCGCGTTGTTGCTTATGGATCCAGAACACTCTCACCTTTAGAGAAAAATTATTATCTCCATTCTGGAAAGCTTGAGTTTCTGACGTTGAAGTGGGCAATCTGCGACAAATTTCGAGATTATCTCTACTATGCACCCATATTCACTGTGTACACGGACAATAACCCTCTCGCGTACGTCCTAAACACGGCCAAACTCAATGCTGCCGGACATCGCTGGGTGGGTGAATTGGTGGATTTCCACTTCACAATAAAGTACAGGCCAGGCAAGGCGAATGCTGATGCCGACACACTGTCGCGTTATCCAGTTAAGCTGGAGGGACACACAAAGGAGTACACTGAAACTTTGCCCCCAGACGTGGTTTCCACCATATGGCAGGGGGACAAGGCTGTGGCTGAGGAGGATGTGCCTTGGATGGCTGTGTTGCAACTCACCTCTGATGGTGAGGATTTTCTTCCGGTGACAGTCCCCGTTATCACTCCAGATGATATCAGAGCTGCTCAGGAAGAGGATGCGTCAATCTCTGAGGTAATGACACTGAAGAGGAGGGGATGGAACCCCAATGACAAAGATAAAAGGCAAATGGGACCAGAGGCAAGGAGACTAGTACACGAATGGAATAGACTGAAACTGGACAAGGGAATTTTATACAGACAGGCGGGGAAATGGAAACAGCTCGTTCTCCCTAGTAAGCTGAAGTCGACGGTGCTTAAACACCTGCATGATGACATGGGTCATGTTGGAGCTGACAAGGTGATCAACCTTGCAAGGCAGAGGTTCTAATGGCCATTCATGCAGCACGAAATAGAAAATTACGTAATTCGACAGAGTTCCTGCATTAAACAGAAACGACTCACCATTCCGGAAAAAGCACCCATGGGCAACATCACTACTAGTGCCCCATTTGAGCTGATTTCTATTGATTATCTCCATCTGGAGCCAAGTAAAGGAGGCTATGAGTATATTCTAGTCCTGGTAGACCACTTTACTCGTTTCGCACAAGCCTACCCGACTAAGAATAAGTCAGGCAAGGTTGCTGCTGAGAAAATCTTTAGTGATTTTATTCCACGGTTCGCTTATCCAGAGAGACTACATCATGATCAAGGTCGGGAGTTTGAAAACAGTCTATTCCAGCGGTTTCAACAGTTGTCTGGCATTGCGCATTCCCGAACCACCCCATACCATCCGCAGAGCAACCCTGTAGAACGTCTGAATAGAACATTGTTACAGATGCTACGCACTCTCCAAGAAGAAAGGAAAGCTGAGTGGAAAGACTATTTGCCTCATGTAGTTCATGCGTACAACTGTACAAGACATGAGTCCACTGGCTATTCACCGTTCTTCCTCCTCTATGGAAGGTCTCCCCGGTTGCCCATCGACTTAGTTTTTGGTCTGACAGCGGACGAAGAAGTAAAAAGCCGACAGGAATATGCACGTAAGTGGGCCTGTCGAATGCAAGATGCTTACAGAATTGCCTCCGAGAACAGTCAAAAGAGCTCTGAAAAAAGGAAGAAATACTATGACCGTGGTCTTAAAGGCATTGCACTCCAGCCAGGGGATCGTGTACTTGTCAGGAACCTATCTGAGAGGGGTGGACCTGGTAAGCTCCGGGCTTATTGGGAGGAAAAAGTCCACAGGGTCACTGAAAGAGTGGGAGATGGACCAGTGTACCAGGTTCGGGCAGAAAACGGAGATAAAACTACCCGTGTGTTGCACCGTAATCTCCTAATGTCTGTCAATGATTTGCCAGTTGAACAGCCAAATAAACAGAAAAAACAGCTAGACAGACAGGCAAATAAACAGAAAAAACAGCTAGACAGACAAGCTTATAGCAGGGAAGCAATTGGGCAGGAGTCTGGATATTCAGATGAAGAGGAGGGATGTTCATACAATCTCCGACGGTTACCTGTGTATACAAGGAAGACAGGCAGTCATCAGGTGTCTCAACTTGAACCGCACAATTTAAGAGCAGTGGCATCAGAATTTCACCCCCAGGCACAAACTACGGAACCAGAGGATGGGCAGCAGCTAGAGGAAGCGTTTCCATTGGTCGTACCAGCATCATTACCAAAACCAACACCAGCTGACAGCCTGCCTGCTGAGGGAAGCCCGGAACAACTTGTAATGGATGATAATGAGGGTGATGCAGGAGCGCCGGCGGAGTTGGTGGAATCGGACACCGCGTCACAAAGTGGAATGGAATCGCTGCCACGAAGGTCTACTCGTACTCTGAGACCCAGAGAGATATTCACATATGAACACTTGGGTCATCCATCATACCAGGACTGGAGACCTGGGGCAAATGTGTTGTATACTTATGCCTTACCCCACGACTCATTATCTAGTGCGACCTGAACACTATTGCTACCCTACCCCGACGGTATGGACTTGAATGTAGTTGCATTTGAATGTGATTGACACCAACCTACGGAGACCAGACAGATGACTGTGCTTCTACTGGTACTGGACTACTTGTTGGTATAGTCAAGATGTCGGGGGACATCTTTTAAAACAGGGGAGAGTGTAGGGGGTTAGAAACGACCTCTGTTATTGTATGTTAGTCGATTAGACTACCAAGTCAGGAGAGGGCGCTACGCGCCCGTGAATGGAACAGAGGAAGGCGACGTAGGCTCAGCTCACGCATGCGCAGTTGTCATAAATGCCGTTGTGTGAAGCTGATTAACACGGTTGCCTCGTGTCGTCTTTCCTCGTCGTTCACAGGTATTCAAAATAATAAGTGTCAGACATTCTCAAGATGTTAAAGTAATTGGGGACTTATTGGGCGATGCTATATATGAAACCTTGTTTTGTGGCTTTGATGAATATTTTGTGGCTTTGATGAATTTGGATTTTTGGATGTCAATTGTAGTTCCCAGTAGAACACACACGAGCGGGCAGACGTGCATAAGCATGTGCGAATGTGGAGGATATATACAATGTATAGATGTTGAATGTATAGATTTACACATGAATGTATTCTGATATTGAAATTGCTGAATTGATGTTTTGATGAGTAAATTGTCATAAATGCCGTTGTGTGAAGCTGATTAACACGGTTGTCATCTTTCCTCGTCGTTCACAGTGCTACCTGCCTGTGACACTTTTGGACCGACCCAGGTATCCCCTAGGCCTGAGGCCGGTTACACAGTCATTTGTGTAGAGGCAGAAGAGCAATGGAGAGAGGACGCATCCCTGCGGTGCTCCAGTGCTCGTAGTTCGTGTTGATATTTTCCCCAGTCTGACCTGTTGTGTCCGTCATGTCAGGAGGCTGAGGATCCACTGGCAGATCGTAGGGGACACATCAAGCTGGAGAAGTTTGGGGATGAGGAGTTCTGGGATGAAGGTATTGAACGCAGAGCTGTAGTCCACCAAAAAGGATACTTGCGTAGGTTCCGGCGTTGTCGAGGTGCTCGAGGATGTGGTGCAGTCCGATGTTGACTGCATCCTCCACAGACCTGTTTGCCAGGTAGGCAAACTGAAGAGGATCCAGGAGAGGTCCGGTGATGTTCTTTAGGTGGTTCAGCACGAGGCGTTCAAAGGACTTCATGACCACAGACGTCATGGAGTACGCCAAAAAAATAAAAAGTACAAAAACCAAGGCCAATCTCAAAACAAGGTGAACAAAAATTTCCAATCTCTGAATGTGTATATGTATAAGCATTTAACTATTTACAGTAAAGCAACCAAAGTGAGCTTTGATGACCACACAACAAATTATATATTAAATATAGTAAAACAAAAAGAAAAAAAGCAGAATCCAGGCAAGTGTTTTATATACACAGTCAGGGAGAGGAGAAAAAAAGAACATAGAAAGAGTGGTGAGGGAAGGAGGGAGAAAAAGAGTCAATAGAGAAAATAGAAAAGAGAGAAAAGCAGAAAAAACAGAAAAAATAAGTGAAAAATTAAGAGAATGAAGAAGAGAAAAAAGAGAAAAGAGAGAAATTCTAAACAGTTGAGCACACCCCAAAAGTTCGAGAGAGACGTTTGATGCATCTTATGAAATTTGCTTTCAGGTTAATGTTTGTGACTTACCGCATCTGAGCAAGAGAAACTCAGATCAATTTATCTTTATAAGAAGTCTGTTGAGCCGTTCTTAGTCTGGTCCCTCACCTCGGACCTGTTTGCCAGGGGCATAAAGCCCCAGACAACCTCGCTCCTGGGATCATTGGGACACGCAAACCCCTCCACCACGGTAAGGTGACGGCTCACAGAGGGGAAGACGACATGCACAAGCAACCCAGCCTGTGCACGAGCTTCATGTTGGCCAAGCATGAAGGCAAGAGTGGTTTGATCAATAGGTTGAGACTTCAGACAGTGGAGAAGAATGAAATTGGCTCAAATCATGAACCATTGATATTATGTAGGGGGCAGGGTGCATTGATATTGTGTGCAGGGGTGCTTTGATAGTGTGCATTGGTATTGTGTATAGGGGGGCTTTGATATTATATACACAAATAAGTAAACAAACAAACAAATAAACCCTCAATGAAAAAAATAAAAATTAACTTTACGCGTAATTTCTTCCAAATCATTAAACCAACAAAAATATGCAGAATATGAAAACAGCAATGATGCAAATAAATGTACACACATTGACCAGTTGATACACACAAAGTAAAATACAAATCAATTCAAAATAAAAAACAAATGCAAAACCATCAATTAAAAAAAAAAAAATCAAAAGAGGTTTGATCAATAGGTTGAGAGTTCAGACAGTGGAGAAGAATGAAATTGGCTCAAATCATTACCTATTGATATTATGTAAGGGGCAGGGTGCATTGACATTGTGTGCAGGGGTGCATTGGTATTGTGTTCAGGGGTGCATTGATGGGGTGCATTGATATTGTGTGCAGGGATGCATTGATATTGTGTGCAGGGGGGCTTTGATATTGTGTGCAGGGGTGCATTGGTATTATGTGCAGTGGTGCATTGATATTGTCTATAGGCGGGCTTTGATATTATATACACAAACAAACAAATAAACCCTCAATGAAAAAAATAAATGAACTTTACACATCATTTCTTCCAAATCATGAAACCAACAAAAATATGCAGAACATGAAAATAGCAATGATGCAAATCAATGTACACACATTGACCAATTATACATAAAGTAAAAATAAAAGTACAATACAAATAAATTGAAAATAAAATACAAATATAAAACAAAAAAACATCAAAAAAATATATAAACCCCCAATGCAAACAGCAAACCTGGAAGATGCAACCACCAGATACCGATATATTGACCAGTTGATTCACCCAAAATAAAATAAAAACATCAATAAAATAAAAATACATCATCTAAATAAATAAACAACCCACAATGCAAAAAGTGGAACTGACACAGTGTTGGCTCTGTGATCAAAAACCACAGGTGCTTGATGGGTGTTTTGATTCATTAGAAAGAAACCAACAATAATGTGGGGCTTTTTATAGTCATAAAGCCTCATGACTACAACCCTCGAAGGTGCACCGAACGGACACTTTGCCAAAATGTTTTAAAGCACGAGCGCATAATTGAGAACAGAGTTCAGCGCGATCAAAATAAATCAAGTTGGGAGGCACACACACGCTCGATTGTGTAGCAAAAGAAAGCAAGTACCAACCCGCATCTTTTTCTTCAAACAATACAATACTAGACATTAAAGACGGCATTGAGTACCTGCACATGCGTCCCGGGAGTCTGGGCTGCAGAACGCCGTCTGCTGGACCTCTCGAGGGACGAAGCCCTCCAACATCGATACAGTCCTCCTCGTGATTACGATTAGTAGCCAATTAGTAGCCAAACGTTCTGTGCTGCTGTACACCTGGAAAAAAACAGTCAAGATACACACAAACATGTTTTTTTTGCATTTCAAAAATGGTTTAATATAATTTGAAATGTGGTGTACTGTCAAAGTAGCTTGTATCCTCTTCAGAATCAAGCATTCTGCTTTTGTCGTAATAGTCCATTCCAGTCCAAACCCACGAAGAAGGTGTGCTGTTTGACCTCTGACGCCCCACCTACAACCATGGAGTGACATGAACATTTCAGAGGTTTTAAGCGAAAAAAAAAAAAAAACATTCAGTCACAGTTGTTTTACATAACGACGAGCAGTAAACGAAATAGTACCTGTTCCCAGTCTTTCTCGGGGGCATTGCCTCAACAGATGGGTAATCATGTCCTGACCGTCCATTGGTCAAGCATCTCCCGCATTTCCCGGCTGGGAGAGGAGTCACGAGAGGAATGTGCCATAGGAGATGGCGGGAGACCTTCATGTTGGCCAAGCATGAAGGCAAGCGGTTCCACACCCATGTGATCAAGAGAGGTTGAAATGGAAAGGTTTAGACAGAGGAGAACTCCCAACAATGAAATTGGCTCAAATCATGAACCACATTGACATTCGGGTTTAACTTACCTTTGCTAATGCACCAGCGAGAGTGTCGAAAAAGCATCCTATTTGGGATAAGCAATTTCCGGTAGTTACTGTTGAGAAAGTTACATTGTATCGTCATTTTATGTAATGCTGTAATACTGAGCTGATCTGGCAACCCAGCCACTACGTGACATCACGTGACTTGACAGCGATAAAAGCCAGTTTGTGTATATGTTTTGGACTTCTCGTACGACGATGAATGCAGCGGTTGCTTTCTGTGCTTCGGCAATAAATATCCTACTTGTATGATCTAAACAAGAGGACCATCTCGACTCTTTATTCTCCCAAATGCATCGCGAAAGCGCTGAAGATCTCAACAGGTTATGGGCCCAGGAGACGTTTGGGAGATAATGTGAAGCCAGAAGTGTATCCAGACTTGAAAGAGCGGTGAGCAAACGAGGCTATCGCTAACCGGCTAAACAGCGGTAAAGATGGATCAAGGAAGGGCAAGCAGGTACCTTCGACTGGCATTCGACGGAGATGAAGATAAGTACGAGATATGGGAAACAAAAATGCTCGGACATTTTCATTTATTGGGACTAAAGAAGACCGTGCTAAGCGAGCCGGCGACGAGTTCCGATATGGCTACGGATGCAGAGAAAAATGCCGATGCGTATGCCGAATTGATAAATATGCTTGATGACAAGAGCCTCTCATTAATAATGAGAGATCCACCTGATGATGTAAGAAAGTCTTTGAAGATATTGAGAGAATATTATGCCGGGAAAGGAAAACCGCGGATAATAAATCTGTACACCACGCTCACGTCGCTTCAAAAGACGAACGATGAAAGTGTTACAGACTATATCATCAAAGCCGAAACCACCATCACAGCACTCCGAAATGCGGGAGAAACTTTGGGATACGGACTACTTGTTGCCATGGTATTAAAAGGACTACCAGCAAGTTTCAAGCCATTTGCAATCCATGTAGCGCATTCAAATGATGAAATCAAGTTTGCAGATTTCAAGACGAAGCTACTGAGTTTTAAAGCCACTGAGAAAATGAACACTGAGTCAGGGGACAGTGTGATGAAGACACATGGTCGGAGTGGACGATAAACCACCAAAACCAACACCCGTGACCAGCACAGTGATGACACAAGCATAGTGTGTTTCAAGTGTGGGATCAAAGGCCACAAAGCGAATGAATGTCGACAGAAGACATGGTGCAGTCATTGCAAAAGCAAGACACACAAAGACGCAACGTGCAGGCGTAAGGACAAGTACAGACGAGATGACGCCAGTAAAGCGTCAGAAGATGGCGACACCGACAAAGCGCTCAAGATGAAGGACGGTGAGGCCAGATCCAGGGAGCAGTTGGGTCGCGACATCCGAGAGAGAGGACTGATGGTGGACACGGGAGCCACTTCGCATATCATCACCGACGTAACCATGTTCAAGAATTTCGACAGCACGTTCAGACCGGAAAGACACCGCGTGGAGCTGGCGGAAGGCACACAATGCAGCGGAGTCGCACATAAAAGGGGAGATGCTGAGGCGTCTTTGATAGACATCAAAGAAGAAAGACATAAAGCAACGCTGAGAGACGCTTTATACATTCCTTCATACCCCCAAGACATTTTCTCTGTAAAGAAGGCAACCACCAACGGGGCAACAGTGATATTTAAAGAAGGTAAATATTCACTGATTACGAAAGGTGCTTATTCCTCATTAGGGTCGCGGGGGTTGCTGGAGCCTATTTCAGCTGTCTTCGGGTACGAGGCGGGGAACACCCTGAATTGGTTGCCAGCCAATCGCAGGGCACACAAAGACATACAACAGTCACTCCCACACTCACACCTAGGGATAATTTGGAGTGGTCAATCTGCCTGCCATGCTTGTTTTTGGAGTGTGGGAGGAAACCGGAGGACCCGGAGAAAACCCACGCGGGCCCGAGGAGAACATGCAAACTCCACACAGGGAGGCCGGACCGGGACGCGAACCGGCGACCTCTGCACTGTGAAGCCGGTGTGCTAACCACTCGACTACCGGGCCGCCCAGTTGTACTACTTACATACTGAAAATAAGCCTAATGACAAATGTAACACGTGTCGTGATATACGAGAATGGCACGAGGTATTAGGCCACTCCAATTACGATGATATTCTCAAATTGCAGAATGTGGTTAATAGCATGCAGATTAAGGGTAAAGCATGTAAACCTGAGCAAGAGTGTGAGTGTGTATTCAGCGGAAATTCACTCAGAATAGAAGCAGGAATCCTGATACAAGAGCCAAGAACCCTCTCGAGTTGATACACACTGACCTTACAGGCCCTATGTGCACTGAATCTATTGATGGGCATAAATATGCAATATCATTTACTGATGATTACTCCCGTGCAATGTTTGTCTATTTTCTAAAGAAGAAAAACGACACGGTAATAGCGACAGAAAAGTTCCTCGCAGATGTATCCCCATATGGGACGGTCAAGCATTTGAGGTCAGATGGAGGAACAGAGTACACAAGCAGTGATTTCCAAACACTGATGAGGCAAAACAAAATAAGACATGAGATGTCAGCACCCTATTCGCTGCACCAAAATGGGACAGCAGAGAGGGGCTGGCGTACTCTTCTTGAAATGGCAAATTGTATGCTAGTTGAAAGCAAGCTTCCAAGAGAGCTTTGGCACTATGCATGTCACATCTCGTTGCCATCCTGGGCGCGCCCCGCCCCTCCTGTCACCTCCTCCGCCACTCCCGGGAGACGGCCCCTCCAATCATCACTCACCTGGGTTCCCACAGCTGATTGTCATTCACTGATTGTGCCTTCTGTCTATAAATGCCTATCGCTCACTACCGTCTCCGTCGGAGTATTTTTGGATGTTGCCGTTACAACTACCGTGCTGCCAGGTCTGCTATTGTTTAGTTCTTCCTCCACTCTTCCCTGTTTGTTATTTTCGATACATGTTTCAGTAAAGACTCTTGCTCCTTCCAAGCCTGTCACGTCATGTATTTCGGGTCCTTCCCTTTCGCCAAACCCCGTCGCTCAAGTCCTGCCTTTTTTCACTCGAGTGTCGTCACAATGCAGTACAAATGGCCGCACACGCAACAGATGCTTTAGCAGGCGTACAGGGCACACTCCTTATCAGATGATAACGGGTAAGACAGGTACAGACAGGAAAGGGGAAAGCTTGATCCCAAAGGTGATCCAGGACTTTTTGTGGGGTTTGATAAATATAGCCCTGCACACCTGGTTTACAATCCAAACACAAATAGAGTGCTAAAACATAGGCTCGTGAAGTTTGTGAACAAGGCAGCTGTGGAGAAAGAAACGCAGACAAATGAAACAGATGAAAACACATATTACGGCATGAGACAGCCTAAGACAAGTGATGTCTTTCAGAAGCCTAATCATAGAGCCCAAGAGTCATGTATATAAGACAGGGATGCACCCGAAAGTGCAGTCAAGTGCAATCAGATGGATGTGTAAAAATATCACAGGAAAAATGTTAATGTTTCAACATGTATGATTGTAAGGTTCGAAAAACACCTTGTGAGCAAAAGCTGGAATATTCCAAAAATGCAATGAAGATGAGTGATGTCAGAACTTATAGGGAAGCAGTTGGTAGTCTGATCTATCTGACTACATGTACCAGACCAGATTTGAGTTTTGTGGTAAGCAGGTTGTCGCAATACTGAGCCAACAGAGGAGCAATGGAACACTATGAAACATGTGTTAAGATACCTCAAAGGCACTGCTGAAAAAGGTCTGAGTTTCAAAAGAGATGACAGTGAGAAGCTAGGTATTCAAGCTTACAGCGATGCGGACTGGGCATCTGACTCCAGTGACAGACGCAGTACTACAGGATACTGTGTTAGTCTTAGTAAAAGCAGCTCTTTAGTTTCTTGGAAAACAAAGAAACAGCCAACAGTTGCGCTTCCCACCTGTGAAGCAGAATATATGGCTCTAGCTTCAACAATACAAGAGTGCTTATATCTAGAGCAGTTACTTGAGGCTATTGATGACTACCAATACACGAAAACAACTGTATTTGAGGACAACCAGGGAACAATTGCACTTGCTAAGAATCCTGTTTATAGACAGAGGTGTAAACATGTGGACGTAAAATATCACTTCATCAGGTCAATTGTTAATGAGGGTAAAATGAACTTGGTGCATTGTCCAACTGAAGCAATGGTGGCCGACATCATGACTAAACTAGTCTCAAAGTCAAAATTGATTGAGTTTGCACCAATTATTTTTGGAAGTTGAAATGTGTAAGACAGAGTCTACATTTTTCTATTTACTTGTGTGTACATTACAGCAAACTGAGGGTGTTAAGAAAGTTAGATTGTATCCTCATTTTATGTAATGCTGTAATACTGAGCTGATCTGGCAACCCAGCCACTACGCGACATCACGTGACTTGACAGCGATAAAAGCCAGTTTATGTATATGTTTTAGACTTCTCGTACGACGATGAGCGCACCTGCTGCTCTATGTGCTCCGGCAAATAAATATCCTACTTGTATGATCTAAACAAGAGGACCATCTCGACTCTTTATTCTCCCAAATGCATCGCGAAAGTGCTGAAGATCTCAACATATTGTTTACTTCATTTTAGAGCATCTTTTCTCGAACCATCATAATCCTCCATGTATCAATATCAATCACAATTCCACACAACACGTATTCCAATAGAATGCCATCCATCACTAATATGATTTTTGTCTCCGTCTTTCCTGATATAAAATGTAAAATTCTAACTCACGTTACCCTCTGAAGTCTGAAACCAATACTTTGGGACTTTTTCGCATTTCTCTCTCTGCGAAAATGCGGTCCGTGTCCGTTTCAAAATAATTTTGGCAGTTTTTTTTGCCTTCCGGCACTCGTCCTGCTTAAAACCATACGGTAATAATATGCTAAATTTGCCCTTTTCCCAATCTTTATATTTTAATAACGTTTTAACTCAGCCAGCATGTTTTTCAGAGTAAGGTTATTCTCTTTTTATAGCCACAATTATATCGCATTGTGGCGGGCACTAGGACCAGACATCTCACCCAGCAGGTGTACGGGAGGGGGCGGGTTTATATCACATATATTTCACTGCAGTTTCCGTTTTGGCTCTCTTTCTACTTGTTAGCAGTTGGAATAAAGACGTACTCCAATCAACCGTGTGTTCTCATTCCTCAACTGCTACACTGGTGACCGCGACGTTCGAAATGTTCATGGCAGCAGACGAAGAGATATCTTCCACGGCCATGCCGCCACGACCGGCGCCTCAGCTCGCAGCTGCCGCCTACGCCGCGAAGCTGCCCGAGTTTTGGAATAGCGACCCGGCTTCGTGGTTCCAACATGTGGAAGCGCTTTTCCACCTACGAGGCGTCACGCCAGATGAGCCGAAATATTATCTGGTCGTGGCGTCTCTCAACAAACAGACGACTCGTCGTGTGCTGCCTCTCTTGCGTGCACCTCCACCGAGCGAAAAATACGCAGCGCTCAAACACCTGCTGCTCCGACGGTTCACGTTATCGGCCTCTGAGAGAGCAGACAGGCTTCTTTCTCTTCCCGGACTCGGCGACGGAACAGCAGTGGACCTGATGGACAAAATGTTGTCGCTACTAGGTTCGGATGACGGCGGATTCCTGTTCCCCCACGTGTTCCTTCGCCAGCTACCGGCTTCTGTGCGCGCCGTGCTAGCCAACTCGATGTGCCTAGCCACCGGCGACTACCGAGGTTTGGCTGAAGAAGCGGACCGGGTGCTTCTGGCGACACGGAGGTTCGCCGTGCAAAGCGTGGCAGCCGAACCCCTCGGCGGAGCGGCAGCGAACGTCGACCCGACCCTAGTAGCCGGAGTGGTCACGCGGAAGCAACACGAGAAAGCCCTCTGTTTTTTCCACCAGCGTTTTGGCGCCAAGGCCCGACGCTGCACACCACCCTGCACCTACGAAGCTCCGGGAAACGCCAGCGCCGGCACCCAATAGCGGCCGTGGGTGCCGGCAACGAAAGCGAGCTGCTTTTTATCACAGACTCTTCGTCAGGTAGACGTTTTCTGGTGGACAGCGGGGCACAAGTAAGCCTGCTGACGCCCACGGCCTCGGACAAGACGGCAGGTGGATGTGGGCCTCCCCTGCGCGCAGCTAACGGCTCGCCCATTGCCAGCTTTGGCACCAGGTCGGTAACTGTGTGTTTCCACGAACGAAAATTCGAGTGGGACTTTATTGTGGCCTTGATTACAGTTCCGATAATCGTCGCAGATTTTTTTATGCGCTCATGGACTGCTTGTGGACATTGCTTCTTTCGCCACTTTCCCATGTGAGGCTGGAGTGCTTGGAGCGTTGACGCACGCAAATTATTTAACGTCAGGTAACGTTTATGAACGCCTGCTGACCGATTATCCGTCGTTAACCACACCCGCCTTTTCCAATGCCGATACAAAACATGGGGTACAACATTTCATTCCCACGGTTGGCCCGCCAGTTTTTGCCCGCGCTCGTCCCCTCGACACGGCAAAATTGGCAATGGCGAAAGGGGAGTTCGCGACGATGGAGCATTTGGACATCGTGAGGCGTTCCAACAGCCCGTGGGCCTCACCATTACACATGGTGCCCAAAAGTGACGGTTCTTGGCGGCCGTGCGGTGATTTTCGTCGGCTTAATAATGTAACCACACACGACCGTTACCCAATTCCGCACATCCAGGACTTTTCCGCACGTTTGGCCGGAGCCGTGATCTTTTCCAACGTTGATCTCGTTCGCGGTAATCACCAGGTTCCGGTACGGGCAGAAGATGTGCCAAAAACTGCAGTAATAACCCCTTTTGGCCTCTTTGAATTCCTCCGTATGCCTTTTGGCCTGAAGGGGGCGGCACAGACCTTTCAGAGACTGATGGACTCAGTCTTGCGAGGCCTAGATTTTTTGTTCGTCTACCTCGACGACATTCTTGTGGCCAGCCCTTCACCAGAGGAACACCTGTCGCACTTAAGGATGGTTTTCAAGCGTCTTGATGCGCATGGCCTTATCGTTAACCCTGTGAAGTGCCAATTTGGTTTGCCCAAGATCGATTTCTTGGGGCACCGCATTTCTCCACATGGTGCCATCCCCTTACCCGCCAAAGTGCAGGCTGTGGTGAATTTCCCCCGCCCAGCCACAGTTAAAGCTTTGCAGGAGTTTTTGGGCATGATAAATTTTTACAACCGTTTTCTTCCTCACGCAGCCGACCTCCTACAACCCCTCTACGGCGCCTTGAGAAAAAAGAAGGCTAATGAACCCATCAAGTGGGCCCCGCAACGAGTGCAGTCCTTTGAACGAGCCAAGGAAGCTCTTGCGGGTGCAACTCTTCTGGTCCACCCGATCTCAACCGCACAGGTGGCCTTGACTACCGACGCGTCTGATGTTGCCGTAGGGGCGGTGGTTGAGCAGCTTGTGTAGAACGAATGACAGCCCCTTGCATTTTTCAGTCGGAAGCTGCAAGATAACGAACGCAAGTATAGTGTTTTCGACACAGAGTTGTTAGCACTCTATCTTGCAACGCGCCATTTTCATTTCCTCCTCAAGGGGCGCCGGTTCACCGCCTATGTAGATCATAAACCCCTTACATTCGCCATGTCCAAGGTGACCGAACCGTGGTCGGCCCGACAGCAACAGCATCTAGCGGCTATTTCCGAATTCACAACAGACATTCGGCATGTGGCCGGCAAATGTAACCCTGTGGCCGATTGCCTGTTACGCACGATCGTGTGTCCAGTCCAGCTCGGGGTGGATTTTTCAGAGATGGCCACGGCCCAATCTGAGGATCCGGACATCCACGAACTCAAGGCAGCAGGCACGGCCCTGAAACTGGAGGAGGTGGCAGTGTGTGAAGGGGGTCCCGCTCTCCTCTGCGATGTGTCTACGGGTCGCACTCGTCCCGTGGTTCCGCAGGAGTGGCGTCGGCAAATTTTTGATTCAATTCATTCCCTTTCACACCCTGGCGTCCGGGCGTCAGTCAAACTACTTGGGGCCAAGTTTGTCTGGCCTGGGTTAAGAAAGGACGTCAGGAAGTGGGCAGCTGCATGCGTGGCATGTCAGTGCGCCAAAGTCCACAGGCACACCCGGGCGAACCTAGAAACTTTTCCGATTCCGGCCAGGAGATTTGACCACGTCCATGTGGACCTGGTCGGGCCCCTCCCTCCTTCGCAGGGTTGCACACATTTCCTCACTATGGTCGATCGGACCACTAGGTGGCCGGAAGCTGTCCCCCTGTCCTCTACAACCTCAACAGACATTGCCCGCGCATTTCTGTCATCCTGGGTCGCACGTTTCGGCACGCCGTCCGATATCACTTCGGACAGAGGCCCCCAGTTTGTGTCCGAGCTCTGGTCGGCCGTGGCGCAGTCCTTGGGTGTGCAGGTACACCGCACTATGGCCTACCACCCACAGGCTAACGGGATGTGTGAACGTTTCCACCGGTCACTTAAAGCCGCGCTACGGGCCGCACTATCGGACGGTAACTGGGTTGACCGGCTTCCGTGGGTCCTGCTCGGGTTACGTACAGCTCCTAAAGAAGACCTTAACGCCGCTCCGGCAGTGTTAGTACTCGGTCAGCCACTCCGCATCCCTGGTGAATTTCTGCCTGAAGCTTCGGGTGCACCTTCTTTCCCCCTTTTGCCAGGGGAGCCCCTGGCTCCAGCACCATTTCACCACGGCGTCCCCAAAATATTCGTTCCGTCTGCTCTCAGGTCAGCCCGTTTCGTCTTCGTGCGTCATGATGCCCACCGCTCTCCCCTCCGGCCGCCGTATGATGGCCCGTTTAGAGTGCTCGAACACGGGGAAAAGAGTTTTGTGCTCGATATGGGTGGGAGAAGGGAGGGCATTTCAATAGACAGACTCAAGCCAGCTCACATAATTGCAGGCGAGGACGTTTCGCCGGCCCAGGTCTCACGTCGCGGACGCCCTCCAAAACCTCCAGCCTCTCCGCGGCATGCCAGGGTTGAGTGTCGTTCCCCCACTCAGTTCTCACCCGGATCACCTGCCCGAGCAATTTCACCTTCACCACCAAACGACGGACTGCATAGTCGTTGTGGCAGGCTGGTCAAGCCCCCTGCATGATTTTCGCCTTGACTGTCCTTCTGGGTGTTCTGGGGGGGGCTGTGTGGCGGGCACTAGGACCAGACATCTCACCCAGCAGGTGTACGGGAGGGGGCGGGTTTATATCACATATATTTTGTTAGCAGTTGGAATAAAGACGTACTCCAATCGACCGTGTGTTCTCATTCCTCAACAGCTACAGCATTATCGATTTGGTGTTTGCCATCGACGAGCATTAATTCATCAACCTTATTTCGGCACCTCAGATCGAAGGCAGTTTGATTTTGAATGTCCGAGTCGGACTGACCACATTCCAACACTCCGTCCGTCCAAGCAGAAACAAGTGTGTTGTCAACTTTTTATACATTCGGGGCACCCCTAAATAATGCCTGAGATGTCGGACCGAAACATGCATCGTGCTACCTTTTTCCCCCTTTTTCTTGTCTGGTCTTCCATCTTTTTTCTTTTTTTTTGTGTGTCATAAATATTTACTTGAACAGTGTCAATACCGACGTTCAACGTCAATACCGACCAATCGTTTTTTCTCAACAAATTCTTCTCCATCGAGGCAGACTGGCAACTGATATGATTTAACTCGTTGCCAATAACGGGAAGACTTCCGCGTAGCCATGTTGGTGCCTCGACTTCACTGTAATTTACATCAAATCGCAATTTCGTTCCGGCCTGTTTTTTCCAAATAGAATATTCAGGTGCCGGCGCCGAATTAAATTTTCATTCATACTATCGAAGCAGAGCGAATTATTAGCGTTCAATTTTCACGATGTCCCCCTTCTCTCTCTCTTTTTAATTGCTCATATGAATTTGGTCCAGTTCTTCAACACATAGGGTGGACTCTATAGGAGATGCCAGTTGTTTACGGAGGTGACGTCACAAATCACATGTTTTTTTTTTTCTCTCTGGTAGGCAAAAGCAACAATGGTGAGTATGGACAAAGCGAATTACTGCATCATGAAATCTGAACAATGCTCCGAATTGCTGTTCTCTCTCTACACAAACGACTGCACCTCAACGCACCCAGCTGTCAAATTCATAAAGTTCGCAGACGACACCACGGTCATCGGTCTCATCAAAGACGGCGACCAGTCTGCGTACCGACAACAAGTGGAGCAGCTGGAGCTCTGGTGCAGCCGTCACAACCTGGAGCTGAACACGCTCAAGACAGTTGAGATGATCGTGGACTTCAGGAAACATCCATCACCACAGCTACCCCTCACACTATCCAACTGCCTGGTGTCAACCGTTGAGACCTTCAAGTTCCTGGGAATCACAGTCTCCCAGGACATGAAGTGGGAGGTCAACACCAACTCTATCCTGAAAAAGGCCCAACAGAGAATGTACTTCCTGAGGCTGCTAAAGAAGCATGGCCTGCCACAGGAGGTGCTGCAACATTTCTACACGGCTGTCATCGAATCCATCCTGTGTTCTTCCATCACCGTTTGGTTCGGGGCCGCCACAAAAATGGACAAAATGCGACTTCAACGGACAGTTAGGACGGCGGAAAAAATCATACCCTACCCACTCTCGAGGACTTGCACACTGCAAGAATCCAATCAAGGGCGCGGAAAATCCTACTGGACCCTCCGCACCCTGCCCACCACCTTTTCCAGCTACTCCCCTCAGGCAGGCGCTACCGATCCATGCGCACCAAATCCAGCAGACATTTAAACAGCTTCTTCCCCCAAGCCATTAACTCTTTGAACTCTTCAACAGTAGCCAAAATGGAACTGTATAGTGCCACTTAGCAGTTTTTTTTTTTTTGACAACGATACTAGTGCAGTGTGTTCTACCGGAAACAAATTCCTTGTGTGTTCTACATACTTGGCAATAAAGATGATTCTGATTCTGATTCTGATTCTGATTATGTGCGATGTCGTGACGGTACTTGTAGCTTGCCAGATCCTTTCAATTTGAAGAATGGATGGGTTGACGATCCATCATTGTGGCCGGACATTACTGTTGGGGTAATTCGCTATACGAACATCTTTAAACATCTCTTTTGCATCGTTGTTTACGTTTTGGACTTCCTGATCCATCATATCCTATTATGCCCGTCTTATAAATTCTCCTTCAGCTGTCTTTCGCGCTCTCTTCTTCCTCTTTCTTCTTCCCTTTCTGCCCCCCCTCGGCCGACCTCCCACAATGTCTCTGCTGTCTACAAGGTTAAACTAATTTATTCTGTTCAACACCTGGCTTCCTGCTGATTTCACCATCCCACTTCCAACCCCCTGAGAAGCCACAAACCAGGGACGAATGATCTCTTTCAACCCATTAATTACTTTCACCAATATTTATTTTTACCTCGTCGATACTCCCGGACAGTTCACTCACGATAGTTTGAAAGCATACTCAAATCTTATGAATACGTAGAAAGTGAACACGTGTATCGAGTGTTTTATTACAACGTTGAACAGTCGCCGTTTTGTTTTTTGAAGACAAGGTTGTAGTGTCTGTTGTATTTCAGTCATATTTAATCATTAGAACATTTGAAAGGGAACATACTATGTCAGTTGTGGTAAGTCATTAAACCAACTTGGGATGCAAATTTGAAAGAGCACAGCATGTTGTCATAATAGTGTCAAACTGAGGCACAAGATTAATTCTCATAGTTGTACTTAGAATTGTAACATTTTTAAGACGCTGGATGGCTCTTTCTACATAAAACCCCTTCTTCTTGATCAATGTTACTGGTACAGCTGACCAACGTACCCGCCATCACCACCTCGCAAACCGTGACAGAATGAACCGACCAACCATCGGATCCCGCAGGTACATCTGACCCATCTCATTTCCACCCTGTGCCTGGCAATGCTACGTCCACGTTAGGCCAAGCCTCGTCGTAGTTTGAATTGCGTCACTCGACGAGCCGCAACGTCCACGTCAACGTCCGGCCGAGACCTCCTTCCAGGTGGCCGTCCAGGGTGACACTGGGTGTCTGGCAGTGCACGCCCACGTCCAGCCACGCTGTCGTCGTGCATGACGAATCAAGTCTCATCCACGACGAGCCGTGCAACGTCCGCGTCAACGTCAGTCCGAGACCCCACATCACCGCTGGATCCCGGAGCGGCTCAGGATTGGTCTCGTTTCCCCGGCACCGGGCAGTTCACGCCCACGTCGGCGTCCGGCCAACACCTGGTCCCATAGATGCGTTGCCATCCCGGACGAACCCTCAAAATGTCCGAGATATGACAGTCAGACACCGTGGACAGAGACACAGAACCAGAAAGATTGTCCCCACTGCTGGCAGGAGACGCAGTCATCAAATGACATACGTCTGAATTCTGCGGCCCTCTGCCAAGCTATTTATTGAGAGTATATGTAAATTAAAGTGATACATTAGTAAAACATAGTTTTCTTGATTATAATGCCACGCCTCTGGGCGTTCTGAGCACCAACAGCTGCAAGCAGTAAAACATAGACATTTTAATAGGTTGTCTTTTCCATGAACTGATAAATTTGTAACCTGACGCTTGTGCAGGATGTTTAAGCCGCAAATAACTTTGGTGAAAAAGGAGTCTCTCAAGCCCTAAATTCTGTGCAAGGCCGGACCTTCTAGATGGAGACGAGAGTTCACCTTGCCGTGTCTGTTTCACTCAGATTTACTGTGGTCATCTGCGCTTTGACTGTGGCCTTATTGTTTAGTTGGTCAGCAAAGAACGACACTTTTAAACATGATAAATTATTATTCTCCATCACTGGAACAGTGAACACGAGCTGGAGTAACTTTGTCGCTTCAGGAATAGTTTCAATGAGATCCTTTTTGGCCAAAAAGCTGAGAAACTGTCCAGGAGATTTACATCCATCACTTAAACGTTTATGAGCTATACAGTCCGGTGTTGGTCTTCCTTTAATTATTATCTCCTTCTTCGATTGAAAGTTCAGTTTCGAAAATTCTTTCAATTTAGATATGTAATCCACCATTCTGAAAATAAGGCCAAGCAACTCGACGACAAAAATGACTGGATGGTTGCACTTAACTTATTACTGTTTACTGTTAACTGCTTCTTACAACAAGGATGCATAAAAAATGTTAAGATTGAATGACTGTCTGTGTCTGATGTGTCGTCTTTTATTATTTCGTTATTTTTACTTCAAGATAGCGCAGAGAGAGTGTCTGCCTTTACAGCAGCTCCTACTTTTTACTTTCAAAACTTTGCCGCTGTAAATTGGGAATTTCTCCACTGCGAGACTAATAAAGGTAAATCCAAGCCAATCAAATTCAATCGAAACCTCCATTGTACAATGAGATGGGAGAGCTGCAGGAAGTACAAGAGTACAATACATAGTCACCGACTCACTGTGCATGGTTTCTGTAAGCATTCTAAAAAATGATGTATATTTTATATTCAAAGGATATAATAATCATACTAATCATAATAATCATAATAATCACCAGGGGCAGCCATATATTATTTAATTTATACTGTATTTAAGTGAATTCCTGTAAAAACAGTTACATTGTGTTTTAGACTGACTTCATACATGATACTTTTAGTTCCATTTTGAGGGAAGCTTCTTCCATTCAGTGGTGACTGTCGCATGCTGGAAAGTGCAACAAGCTGTCATGATCTGGATGGCAACCAACGGGGGGCGCTGTCGGCCCCGCCTACACCTGCACAGGTGCTGGTCGTCCCGATCAGATTGGCGACCAGCGGGTAGCGACTTCAGCCCTGCCTGCAGCCTAGCAGGTGCTGGTTGTTTAATCATTGACACTTAAAAGGACACCCGGCGCGACCATCCGGTGCCGGTTCATTGTTTGTTTGCTGCTTGTTTGCTGCATGCATTGTGTATGTGTTTGTTTAACCTTGGCGGACTTTTACTTTTGGTCTTCTTTTGCTACTTTGTATTTTTTCCATTCAGATGATTTTGATGTTTTACATTTTGTTCCTGCTGACTTTATTTTAATACAATTTGTCAAACAACCTCCTGCTCCCTCCTGCCTGCTTTTTGGGATCCGCACCCGCCATCACCACCTCGCAAAACGTGACACAAGCCTCTGGAAGCCAAGCAAAAAATACCCATGTCATATGTGGTTAAGAAATCCCTGGGCACTATTGGGCCCCCGTTCCATTTTTCTTGTATTACTTTTAACGTGTTCTGCTTTGAATGTATGAGATGACATTGTTTTAAATTTGCAGTGACATTTGCTTCAGTAGGTGTGTTTTAATTTTGTGATGCATGTCTTGCATAACACTTGAGAAGAAGACCACACTCTTACACTAGCTGCCTTGCATGTTTTTGGAATGTGAGAGGAAATCCGAGGGCCCAGAGAAAACCCACCCCTCCGCACTGTGAAGTCGGCGTGCTAACCATGTAACTACCGGGCCACCACATTGGCTGTAATTAAAAGCTCAAAACATCGACTCTCGTTCTCTCAGATCCTCTTCCTCCCTCCACCTCTTTGTGACCCCCTGCCATTCTCAGCACGACGGGGGACAGAGCTTTCAGCTGCTCTGCCCCCAAACTCTGGAACTCACTTCCTCCCAACATTCGTAACATCGATTCTCTTCCCATCTCAAAACACACCTATTTAAATTTTCATTTTCTGTGTAGCTCTATCTCTCGCTTCAATTTATAATTGTATTTTATTTATTGTATTCTATTTATAATTCTATCTATGCTTGTCTGTGACTATCGATGAGAAGGTTTCTTCAGCCGTCATCTGTACAAAAGTGAAGGTTTCGGACGTTTCGCCTCCTATCCAAGAGGCTTCGTCAGCGAACTAAAGTCTGACTGGTCGTATCGGCCCCATTTATATATCCCTAATGTCCAGACCTGGTGGCGGCGGACACAGCTATGATAGGTCCCTACTCTCAGGTCTCAAAAAAATTACTTTTACTGAAACAATCTCAGCTACTGGTAAACACGCGTAAAATTAGGTATGAACAGTTTGCAAGGGAGAATTGGATCAAAAATTGGTCAGACAGAGATCTCTCAGAGACAGAAAAGGCGGTACTTACCAAAGGTTTAAATTTCTCAGTGACTCCTAAAACTATACCTACAATAGATTATATCACAGCTACTGAATCGGCTATTAAAAATAACAAACTTTCGTATGCAGAGGCAGATGATCTACGCATTAAAATATCAGCTCTTCTCAGTAGTGCCAAACTTCCTCCGTCCAACATAACATTAGAAGAGAGAAAGGCGTTAACTACTCTACAAAAAGACAAAAATATTACTATTTTGCCAGCAGACAAGGGCAGATGCACAGTGCTGCTCAACACATTGGATTATGAAGACAAAATAAATACGTTAATCAGTGATTCTAACACGTATGAGCAACTAAAAAGGGACCCTTCCAATAGATACAAGAAAGAAATGATTGACTGTCTCCAAAAGCTACAGAAATGAAAACATATAGACAAACAGATGTATTTTAGATTATACCCGGGAGAGGCCACGCCATGTATCTATGGCCTGCCAAAAATACATAAAGAAGGGTCACACATCACATCCTTCCCAGGGACAAAACCTAGACACTGGTTTAGATATGTGGACGATACTTTTGTCATAATTAAGAAACAAGAAATTCAATCCTTCACAGATCATCTCAACTCTGTAGACTTCAACATTAAATTTACTCGTGAGGACATTCAAGAGAACCAACTAGCCTTCTTGGATTGTAAAGTAATTATAAAAGAGGACAGAGCGCTAAAAACAGAAGTCTTTAGGAAGGCTACGCACACTGACCAATACTTACTTTTTGACTCTAACCACCCTTTACAACATAAACTAGGAGTTATCAGAACCCTCCAGCATAGGGCTAAACTAATGCCAACTAGCACTGAAGGTAGAGAAAAGGAGTCAAAACATATCAGGAGAGCACTCACTAACTGTGGGTACCCTCAGTGGTCATTCAACAAATGTCAGAAAGAAAGAATAGCGAACGAAACCAATAATTCTCAAGATTCTAAAAGGAGAGGAGTAGCAGTACCGTACATTGCAGGAGTTTCTGAAAAATTACAAAGAGTCCTTTGGCAACATAAAATTCCTACTTATTTCAAACCGATAAACACGTTAAGGCAAAAATTAGTGCATCCAAAAGATAGGCTACCAAATGAAAAACAAAGTAATGTAGTTTATTCCATACATTGTAAGAATGAAAATTGTAAAGAGCAGTACATTGGGGAGACTCAACAAATTCTCAAAAAAAGACTTTATCAACATCGCAGGGATAATACTAGTGGGCCTCAATCGGCAGTACATTTGCACCTAAAAGCTACTAACCACTCATTTGACGACAATGAGGTTAAAATCTTAGCGAAAGAACATAGATGGTTTGAAAGGGGGGTAAAAGAGGCGATTCTTATAAAACAACAAAATCCTTCATTAAACCGGTCTGGTGGTGTGAGGTTCAATTTGGATCGTTCATACAATAGCCTGCTCAGGCAAAACAGGTTAGGCAACTTTCGCAATGCTGATGAGGGTCGTTATGCCGATGAGGTGATACCAGGGGGAGTGGGTGTAATAGGCCAATCGTTAGTCAGGAATGTAGGAACAATCAGTGGGGCCACAGGGGGGGGTCCCGCGCCCCCCCCCCCAACCTGAGAGTAGGGACCTATCATAGCTGTGTCCGCCGCCACCAGGTCTGGACATTAGGGATATATAAATGGGGCCGATACGACCAGTCAGACTTTAGTTCGCTGACGAAGCCTCTTGGATAGGAGGCGAAACGTCCGAAACCTTCACTTTTGTACAGATGACGGCTGAAGAAACCTTCTCATCGATGGACCACTCCTGTACGACTGAGAGCTTACACAGACGTATTGTCTGTGACTAGTGTCCTTGAGAGCTTTGAAAGATGCTTGAAATAAAATGTATTATTATTATTATTATTATTTATATTATTATTATTATTATTATTATTATTATTATTATTAATAATAATCATAAATCCATACTGTAAATAAACATGAAAGATATCTAAAAGCACAGTAAAGCAATACAAAGGAACAGTATAAAATGCACTGTTTGTTTTGTGACAGAATGTGTATTCATTTGTTTGTTATTGTTTTGTAGGAGTCAAAAAGGAGCAGACACACGACTGACTGGAGACACGTCTTTATTTCACACTCTAACAAGTAGATCGAAGAATATGAGAAAGTGCGCCAAAACATATTTAACTTAAACACGCTTCCTGCTGCATGCCTGCTGAGTGAGAGGCATGGTCCTAGTGTCCGTCACAGTTTATTATACTGTATATGTCTGGTGTTTGTGATTTGCATTTTGACGGCTAGGTTAGTCGAAACGGTGTGACGTCATTGAGAGAAGGGAGGAGCCTCCATAGAGGGAAGTCCGCTCTGGCAGCAGTCTTGAGAGGGATAAGCATGGGCGTGGCTGATAACAACTCCTGTGTGTCTGTGACAACCGCAACGTTTTTGTTTATTAAAAGACCGACCCGCTGTACCAGCGACTGTGTGTACATTACAATACATACCTCGCTACTTCGCCGTTTACTTCTCGTGGTTTCAGTGCATGACGGAATTTTTTCAGGGGAAAAACGTTCAGAATTTAAAAAAAAGACCGAATGACTCAAAGGTTTTGTACATGGCTTTTTTTTTTTAAATTCAAATAGCATGCAAACATACAAGGTAATAGAAACAAACAAACAACACTGCAAACAAAACACAACAAAAGTAGCCAAAACCATTTAGTTCTGAATAGCTCGTGGAGCTTCTAGGAGTAAATCAGAGGTGTGTCTCAACAGATCTTTCTGCATACTTAACATTTTGTAAACAGTTGGCAACATATATTAGGTGACATAATCGCGTAAGAAACAGTAACATACATTAGGTGACATAATCGCGTAAGAGACAGTACCTGATCGCACAGGAAATAAGAGTTCCTGACAGATAATCATTATACAAGAAGGAAAAAGAGGAGAGAGGTAAAAATAGAAGAAAGAAGAGAAAGAGAAAGAGAGAGTTGGGGGGGGGCATATTTCATAAACAAATCATGTGTTTTGATAGCGTTTGGGTCGGCAGATGGTTGAATTGTTTTCTGATATACAGTAAAGTCTCGTTATATCGAATTCAGTGAAAAAATATCGATTAACCGGGACTATCGATATATCCGACGCTGTTTGGTAATTTTCTCCGTGCGTGCATAGAAATAGTATCGTATAACCGGGACTATCGATGTTCCAATATCGATATGATATACTGTAGTTTCATTTCATTTTGAAATATTACAAATAGGGGTTTCCTCCCACAAAATTTAGATGTATGAATATGGTGTTTGGCAAGGAAAACTAATAAATTAATAATAAAATATTTATCGTTGGTCTTGTTGTAATATCCAAACAGCATGTCTTTGTAATGAAATATGAAATATGAAAGGAGAAGTGATTTTACATTGAACATATTTGACAAAGTGTTTCCAGAAGCGAGTAGTTTCGGGACAAGCCCAGAAGAGGTGAGTTGCAGTTTCAGGCTCAGCTTCACAAAATGTACAAGATATATCCTGTAAGGACCGTATCTTATGTTTAACAGGATAGCAACGGTGCAAGAGTTTGTAGGTTATTTCTCTTTGTTTGTTTGTGATGAAAAATTGATATGAGAGCGTCCAAACCTTTTCCCATGGGATATTTGGGACATACGTTCTCCAGTGATGAACAATGTAGGGAACCGTCACAAAGGATTTTTGAAACAAATATCTAATTGCACGGCTCCGATTTCGAGCAATTGATGAGAAACAGTTTCCCCAGGGCGGTTTCTGTCACTGGAATTGGCGGTGGTCTGTCGGGAGTAGCGGAGTGACCCTTGAACAGGCTTATGATACCACTTGGGATGGCATCCATAACGATGGCAAAGTCCTGAGGGGTCACAGGGATTTGATGCGTATTGAGAAACATTGTTTGTGTTAAAAAGTTGCTTTACATAAATGATACCCAAGTCAATCCATCTCGACAAAAACAGTGATTTGTTTTCGTACAAATTATGACAGTTATTCCAGATCATACATGAATGTGGAGAGAAAGAATGGTTATACATTAGGCACCAGGCTAATAAAACTTGTTTATGGAATTTTGATTAACAGGCAATTTTTCAACCTTATAATTACATTTCAGCAAGAAAGACAGACCACCAAGTCGGGAAAATATGGATTTTGGAATGAAATTCCAGATTGCAACTGTCATGATCTGGTTGGCGACCAACGGGGGGCGATGTCGGCCCCGCCTACACCTGCACAGGTGCTGGTCGTCCCGATCAGATTGGCGACCAGCGGGTAGCGACGTCAGCCCTGCCTGCAGCCTCGCAGGTGTTGGGCGTTTAATCACTGACACTTAAAAGGACACCCGGCACGATCATCCGGTGCCGGTTCATTGTTTGTTTGCTGCTTGGTTGCAGCATGCATCGTGTACGTGTTTGTTTAACCTTGGCGGGCTTTTACTTTTGGTCTTCTTTTGCTACTTTGTATTTTTTCCATTCAGATCATTTTGATGTTTTATATTTTGTTCCTGCTGACTTTATTTTAATACAATTTGTCAAACAACCTCCTGCTCCCTCCTGCCTGCTTTTTGGGATCCGAACCCACCATCACCACCTCACAAACCCTAACAGCATCAGGGCTACACAGATAATTACGCAGCCAGTTAATCTTAAACGTATAGTTTAGAGAAGTAAAGTTCAAAAAATTTAGACCTCCCTCCTTTAACGTCCTGGATATGACTGAGTTTCTTCTATAATTTTTTTTATATAAGAAATATTATAGTTTAGTAATTATAGTTTTATTTTTCCATACAAAGTTATACATTATTTTGTCCATTGTCTTACATGTGCTTGGATCCACATTTAAAGCCATTGTAGGATATACAAACCGAGAGATTCCCTCACTTTATGCTAGCAGTATTCTTCCGTTTAGTGATAGATCCCTTTGTAACCAGTGATTAAAGCGCTTCTTGGTTTTATCAATTATTGGATCGAGGTTCAGATGACAACGCTCTTCGTCTTCTTTGGCTATAACAACACCTCGGTACGTCACTTGATTTTTTTACAGGTATGTTGTATAGCATAGACTCATTACATGACTTCACAGCTAACAACTCACATTTATTTATATTAAGCGAGAGACCTGACACTTTGGAAAACTCTTTAACCAGAGCTATGGCCTTTGGAATTTGCTCAGAATTTTTCAGGAAGAGTGTGGTGCCATCTGCCACCTGGCTAATCACAACCTGCCTGCCACTTCACTTCAATACCTTGGACCTCGCTTTCAGTGACCAACAGTGATAAGATTTGTGCTGAAAGTAAGAATAAATAGGACAACCTTGACGGATGCCACGGGAGACGTTGAAGCGAGGGGACGTACCATATTTAAGCAGTATTGAGGAGTTGCAGTTGGTGTACAGTGTCTTAACTGCCTGAGTAAAGTAGCTTCCAAAACCAAACTTATTAAGAGATTGTTGTACTAAGTTCATCCTGTCTACTTGATATCTAATTTTAAGCAGATTCTTTACTTACAGACAGTGTAGGTGTTCAAATACACTCTGACGAAGGCGGAAGTAGTCGCCGAAACATGTCAGCTATTTGAACACCTACACTGTCTGTAAGTAAAGAATCTGCTTAAAATTAAATTATTAAGAGATTGAAAAATAAAATGGTGTTCCAAAGTGTCAAAAGCTTTGTAAAAATCGAGAAATAAAATTAAACTATTGTGGTTAATAAGTTCCTGATAATCAAGAATATCCAATACAAGACGAACATTATTAGCAATGTGTCTTTTACTCAAGAAGCCTGACTGTGTTTAACTAATTATATGCGGTAAGGATTTTCTAATTCGGTTTGCAAGGATGGAGGCTAAAACTTTATAGTCTGTATTTAGTAGGCAGATAATGCGCCAGTTTTCAAGAGATGATGTGTCTTTTTTTGGTTTTGGAATGAGAGATATAAGACCTTGAGAGAGTGAACAGGGGAGGGAGCCTTTTGAGATGCTTTCAGAAAAAAACATTGAGCAGGAAAGGAGCCAAAGGTTCAGAGAAGGTTTATACAATTCTGAAGTAAGCCCATCGTTTCCAGGATATTTATTCATCTTAAGCTGCTTAATTGCATCCTGCACTTCAATTAGATTGATTGGTTGATCACATGGTTTTTTCTCATTCATGTTAATAGTTTTATTGGACGTAATGGATTCTAAAATTGACACTGGCTCTGCTTGCATATGGTTGGAAGTGTATAGGTTACCATAGAATTTTGAGCAGAAACAGGAGATTTTGTGGTAGTCTGAGACAATTTTGTTATCAATCTTTAATGTTTGTTTGTTTTTTAGATTTAGATTTTTCCAAGTTAAAGAAATACGATGAGCATTTTTCCCCTTCTTCCAGCCAACCCCTCCTGGATCTGATAAATGCACCCCTTGCTTTTCGTCTATATATACCATGGCTGTAGCTTGATTGGTTCCCAGCGCGACGTCACTCAATGACAGGACGATATCCCATGCTTTACACCAGGGGTGCTCACACTTTTTCAGCATACGAGCTACTTATAAAAACTACCAAGTCAAAATGATCTACCCACGACAAAAATGCAAAACATAATTATTTTCAAATGTTTTAAGGATTCTTTGTATGTACAATGTATGTTGATGTACCTTGCATAACTGAATAAGCCAATATTGAACAACACACATAATAACTACATATACATAACATAATAAATAACTATTAACATTTTTTTGTAATTACCTGAGTTTACTTTGATGACTTGCACTGAATTGAATCAGTCCGCATAGTCCGGACAGTAGCTGCTGACAGCCAGCCTCAAGCACATTTCCAAATGTTCATCATTCATGGTGGAACGGTATTTGGACTTATTGATCTTCATGTAGGAAAAGGCTGACTCACATAAATAAGTGGAGCCGAATAATGCAGTCAAGGAGGTAGCACATTTCCTCATGTTGGGGTACTTTTGAGTGAGTAAGTTACAGAACTGTCCATGAGCCCTGGACTTCAGCAGTGAGAACACTCAAAATCTCCGATATCTTTCCACATTTGGCTCCGCTGCAGAGCTTCGATTGAAGATAATATCTCTGCCTTATTTTTAAAGTCTCTGAACAAGGAGTCAGCTGCTTCAACGAATGCTTCTTTTACCATCTCTCCGTCTTGAAAGGACTTATTTTTTTTAACGATGGCAAGACTCACCCAGAACGATGCTTCGGTGGCGGCTTTCGCTTTTGAAGTATGTTGAGTGAAAAATGACTGCTGTCCGGACAACTGGGATTTTAGTTCGGCCACCGTTGTCTTTCTCAGCTGGCTTTTTGGCGGGAAGTCAATGTTGTATTTTCCACAAACAGTCCGAAAATGCCGCTCCACATTTTCCCATTCCGTATGAAAGTAATATGTTTTGCCCCGTTACTTGGTCCCGGTTTCTCACTCATTTTGATCACCATATATTTTAGCAAAGGTAAAAATTCAGTTCTGAATGGTTGCCCTGTATGTCAATCAAGTGACGGGACATTTGATAGGCTGACAAATGTTTTTTTTACTGTCAGGCTGCGATCGACCAGTACTACCTCCGCGATCGACCAGTCGATCGCGATCGACGTAATGAGCACCCCTGGTTTACACTGTAAGGCAGGGGTGTCAAACTCATTTCGCATCGCGGGCCACATACGGCCTAGGGAGATGTCAAGTGGGCCGGATCATTAAAATTATACAGTAAAGTCTTGTTATATCGATATCGGATATATCGATAGTCCCGGTTATATCGATACTATTTCTATGCACGCACGGAGAAAATTACATGCAAACAGGGTCGGATATATCGATAGTCCCGGTTATATCGATATTTTTTCGGACTCCCTTGAATATCGATAAAACGAGACTTTACTGTACCATACTCTGCTAAAAATAGCAAAAATATCATGTATTTCCTTTGTTTTGGTGTAAAGAAGCACAAGAACATTAGGAAAATATTGACATTTAATGAACTATCCTTTTACAAAACATTTCATGAAACACCTCATATTTCCTTAGACAAATGTGCAATTTACTTTTATCATTCACAAATATGCATTGCAACTGATCCCACTGATTGTACAAAGGCACAAAACTTGAATTGGTACTGAAAAATATAGTAATGCACTTTAAGATTAAATGAGACTTTTAAAGAAAGGGAGTTTTTAAACGACTTACACATACGCATATAAAATTTAATCCCTGCGTACACCTTACAAACTAAGGAGAGTGATTTTAAATGTGTAATGAAGAAAGTGTTCACCTGTCCTGTAAATCTGTAAACTTCGTACATGAAACATACATACACATACAATACATACTGAAAATGTATGGAGTTGTATGAACAGTAGAATTCCATCACAGAACTTTTGTTTCGAAGCTGCTGACTAACATTAAAGTGTGGTATGGCAGGCTGTGGGTAATGTTGCTGTCGCTGAGAAGTTTGTTGAACTGACGATGGTTCAGACCTCTGGACCGGATGAAATTTACAGTGCGAACAACCACCTCCGTGACGTGGTCCATTTTCAGCGACTTGCGACACCATGCCTCCTGGTGCAAAATCCAGTGAAATGTCCAGAAACGATCTCCTCCATTAAGGACTTGTACTTTGTTTTTGAACTTTGTCGCGACACCTGCTTTCTTTCCGAACATGGATCACGTGCCGTCTGTAGCCAGGCTGACAACGAGGGACCGGTCCACTCCAACTCTGTCCAATACAGCAACGGCAGAGCCGAAAATGTCCTCGTCTGTTGTGGTGTCCATCATTGGCACCAACTCAAGAAACTCTTCAGTAACAGTCAATGTCTTATCAACTCCCCGAATAAATATGGCCAGTTGGGCCACGTCTGTGATGTCAGTGCTCTCGTCAATTGCCACGGAAAATGCAAGAAATCCTCTCTGCTGTAGTATTCCTTGTCAGGCTAATATTGGCAAAAGCTTGTCGCTTCTCGGAACATACAAGTTCAGCCGCGTTCATCATGCATCGTTTAACAAAGTCACCGTCGAAATACGGCTTCAATGCTAATGCTATTTCGCTAGCAATTAGGTAGCTGGCTTTTACCGCTGCTTCATTGACTTTTCGGCTCCGGATGAAAGTTGATTGCTGTTTCCTCAGACCCGCCAGCAATTCGTTCATCTTTTCTCTTCTCAGTTGTCCTTGCAACCAGTCATATTTTTCGCCGTGATGAGTCTCGTAGTGGCGTCGAATATTATATTCCTTCAATACCGAAACTTGTTGCTGGTTTTGCGTGCATCTCTGTATATAAATAGGACGTGGTCCATTTTTCTTTGAAAATTCTCCACTCCTTATCTACTTTTCTCCGTTTGGATAACGACATTTTGGCTAATGAGGGTGTAGCGGAGAGGCAGAGACCAAGGTATTAACAACGTCGTAACAAGCAGTAGATGGCGCATTGACACCGTCTGCTGTTTTCAGTCTGTCTCAGTGATGCGGCGTGTCGTCTACTCTGATGGAACGAGTGCGCCCCTTAGAGGATAAACCATGAATTGCAGCGAATTAAAAATATCAATTCCATGTCTTTTATGCATTTTTCCACTTTCAAATTATCCTGCGGGCCTGATTGAAACTCCTTGGGGGCCGGTTCCGGCCCGCGGGCGGTATGTTTGACACCACTGCTGTAAGGGGGTCGATGACCTGTAAGGGGTCGGTAACCTATGGGTCGTGAGCCATATATGGCTCTTTTGATGATTGCATCTGGCTCAGTGATAAAAGTAAATAAATATTCTCGCTTTTTCGCTGTTCATTTCCTGCTTTGGGCGGCAGTTGGCGGAAAGTGCAATTTTGATTGGATAATACTGACCAAGGTTGGCTGAAAGCGCAATAATGATTGGATGATACTGGCCGTTCATGTTGAAACAGGCAAACACCCCTTTTAAATAAGCCCAACAAATAAAAAAAAATAAATGACAAATATCGTACAGTTCAGGTTGGAATTGACCGAAAGATTCACCTTTTGTGGAGAGAAAAGGTTCTGATTCTAATTTGCAATGAAATAATACCATCATTTATTCAGAGTCTAAAAATGTTATGAATAATAGAAATGACAGCTCTTTAAGATTGAAAATTCAAATACATAGTATAATTATCTTTTGAGTGTGATTGTAACCAATCTTCAAACGTGAAAAAAATAACATTCATAAAGAATGATCATACTTAATTGGTGATCGGAATTGGACTAAATCAGAAATTGTAGAGGATTAGGTAACACTGTGTATAGTGTATATATGTGTGACATCTACAACGGATCAAAAAGATCAAGAAGTAATTATTAGTATGTTGTATGAGCAGAGTCGGCTAACCTGGGGCGCGTTTCACTAAACTTTGCTATTTAGCAATATTGCTAAGTGTTAACAATATTGCTAAATGATGTTTAGTGAGACACGTTTTTAGCGTTAACAATGAACTTCGCAATATATTAGCAATATTGCTAAGTTAGCAATATTTAGTGAAACGCACACCCCTGCAGTTCAAATTTAGTGTCGAATTAGTTACATGCTTGAGGAAGCAGAGCCAATTCAATTTCATACTAATGAAGAACAGCTAGAACGTACTTATACACGGTCGAAGATCGAAAACAGGACGAAAATTAGTCGCTAAAACATCGCAAAACGAATTACAGTAAAGTCTCGTTATATCGATATCGGATATATCGATAGTCCCGGTTATATCGATACTATTTCTATGCACGCACGAAGAAAATTGCATGCAAACAGGGTCGGATATATCGATAGTCCCGGTTATATCGATATTTTTTCGGACTCCCTTGAATATCGATATAACGAGACTTTACTGTATTATTTTTTTCTTTTTATAGAAATTTCATTTTCACTCACTTGAAGAACGAAATTCCTTTGTTTTTCAGCTTGTAGTTGAAGCATTCGTAAGCGAAACATTGCGGCCCCCAACTGTTGTTCCTTTTTACAGCATCCATACGTTAAATAGACCTATATACGCTCAAAACTATCCTATTTCTATGCCAAACCAAGCCACGTTACTATGGACGCTACAACTCGTGCCGTCACTTACGGGTTTGCAATCAACCTCGTCTCTACGCCACTTCTAAACCTATCTATTTCTATGGGATTGGCTGTGCATCTTCTCAGCCCCGCCCAGCACCCTCTCTGTCTTATCACGTGGGTTATTATTATATAACTCTACTTCGCATATTTTCTTCTATCGCGGGTGGTCGTGGTCCCCATTCACCGCGAAAAACGAGGGATCACTGTGTGGGATTTTTGAAACTAATGAACACACACACTGTCCATTTAAGCTTTAAGTCTTTCACAATTGGTTTAATATTTTCAGAGGTTGAAGTCTACATTGGTGAACATGTCTGACTGAATTTTGGCGGTCAGTGGCAGCAGTTCAGGCAGGTTAAGCTTGTTTTTGTTTTGTTTTACACGCACATTAAACGTTGTAGACTGTCCCTGGTCCCTGCCCGTTGTTATGGGTCTGGCTATTGTTTAGGAAAAAAAAAAACAAGTCTATGTGAAATAATATTGGTGGACTTTTCTATTTGCCTCTTGTAGTGTGAGAAAACAGTTGAATACCACCATGCGTGAATTTGTGTAACGTTTCTGTTTGAAGAAAAAAAAACAGAGAGAGTGGGGGAGTAACCAAGGCATGACTAAAAAAAAAGTTCACGCCCTTTTTTGACATCTGAAATGAGACTTCACATTTCGGTGGCGACGCTCTATTTGTGTTCTTCGCCGTCGGCAGAGCGGAAGGGAATATCGATATAACGAGACTTTACTGTAATATCTCTGCCTTATTTTTAAAGTCTCTGAACAAGAAGTCAGCTGCTTCAACGAATGCTTCTTTTACCATCTCTCCGTCTTGGAAGGACTTACTTATTGTTTTTAACGATTGCATGACTCACCCAGAACGATGCTTCGGTGGCGGCTTTCGCTTTTGAAGTATGTTGAGTGAAAAATGACTGCTGTCCGGACAACTGTTATTTTAGTTCGTCCACCGTTGTCTTTCTCAGCTGGCTTTTCGGCGGGAAGTCAATGTCGTATTTTCCACAAACAGTCTGAAAATGCCGCTCCACATTTTCCCATTCCGTATGAAAGTAATATGTTTTGCCCCGTTACTTGGTCCCGGTTTCTCACTCATTTTGATCACCATATGTTTTAGCAAAGGTAAAAATTCAGTTCTGAATGGTTGCCCTGTATGTCAATCAAGTGACGGGACGTTTGATAGGCTGACAAATGTTTTTTTTACTGTCACGCTGCGATCGACCAGTACTACCTCCGCGATCGACCAGTCGATCGCGATCGACGTAATGAGCACCCCTGGTTTACACTGTAAGGCAGGGGTGTCAAACTCATTTCGCATCGCGGGCCACATACGGCCGAGGGAGATGTCAAGTGGGCCGGACCATTAAAATTATACAGTAAAGTCTTGTTATATCGATATCGGATATATCGATAGTCCCGGTTATATCGATACTATTTCTATGCACGCACGGAGAAAATTACATGCAAACAGGGTCGGATATATCGATAGTCCCGGTTATATCGATATTTTTTCGGACTCCCTTGAATATCGATAAAACGAGACTTTACTGTACCATACTCTGCTAAAAATAGCAAAAATATCATGTATTTCCTTTGTTTTGGTGTAAAGAAGCACAAGAACATTAGGAAAATATTGACATTTAATGAACTATCCTTTTACAAAACATTTCATGAAACACCTCATATTTCCTTAGACAAATGTGCAATTTACTTTTATCATTCACAAATATGCATTGCAACTGATCCCACTGATTGTACAAAGGCACAAAACTTGAATTGGTACTGAAAAATATAGTAATGCACTTTAAGATTAAATGAGACTTTTAAAGAAAGGGAGTTTTTAAACGACTTACACATACGCATATAAAATTTAATCCCTGCGTACACCTTACAAACTAAGGAGAGTGATTTTATATGTGTATTGAAGAAAGTGTTCACCTGTCCTGTAAATCTGTAAACTTCGTACATGAAACATACATACACATACAATACATCCTGAAAATGTATGGAGTTGTATGAACAGTAGAATTCCATCACAGAACTTTTGTTTCGAAGCTGCTGACTAACATTAAAGTGTGGTATGGCAGGCTGTGGGTAATGTTGCTGTCGCTTAGAAGTTTGTTAAACTGACGATGGTTCAGACCTCTGGACCGGATGAAATTTACAGTGCGAACAACCACCTCCTTGACGTGGTCCATTTTCAGCGACTTGCAACACAATGCCTCCTGGTGCAAAATCCAGTGAAATGTCCAGAAACGATCTCCTCCCTTAAGGACTTGTAGTTTGTCTTTGAACTTTGTCGCGACACCTGCTTTCTTTCCGAACATGGATCACGTGCCGTCTGTAGCCAGGCTGACAACGTGGGACCGGTCCACTCCAACTCTGTCCAATACAGCAACGACAGAGCCGAAAATGTCCTCGTCTGTTGTGGTGTCCATCATTGGCACCAACTCAAGAAACTCTTCAGTAACAGTCAATGTCTTATCAACTCCCCGAATAAATATGGCCAGTTGGGCCACGTCTGTGATGTCAGTGCTCTCGTCAATTGCCACGGAAAATGCAAGAAATCCTCTCTGCTGTAGTATTCCTTGTCAGGCTAATATTGGCAAAAGCTTGTCGCTTCTCGGAACATACAAGTTCAGCCGCGTTCATCATGCATCGTTTAACAAAGTCACCGTCGAAATACGGCTTCAATGCTAATGCTATTTCGCTAGCAATTAGGTAGCTGGCTTTTACCGCTGCTTCATTGACTTTTCGGCTCCGGATGAAAGTTGATTGCTGTTTCCTCAGACCCGCCAGTATTCGTTCATCTTTTCTCTTCTCAGTTGTCCTTGCAACCAGTCATATTTTTCGCCGTGATGAGTCTCGTAGTGGCGTCGAATATTATATTCCTTCAATACCGAAACTTGTTGCTGGTTTTGCGTGCATCTCTGTATATAAATAGGACGTGGTCCATTTTTCTTTGAAAATTCTCCACTCCTTATCTACTTTTCTCCGTTTGGATAACGACATTTTGGCTAATTCGGGGTGTAGCGGAGAGGCAGAGACCAAGGTATTAACAACGTCGTAACAAGCAGTAGATGGCGCATTGACACCGTCTGCTGTTTTCAGTCTGTCTCAGTGATGCGGCGTGTCGTCTACTCTGATGGAACGAGTGCGCCCCTTAGAGGATAAACCATGAATTGCAGCGAATTAAAAATATCAATTCCATGTCTTTTATGCATTTTTCCACTTTCAAATTATCCTGCGGGCCTGATTGAAACTCCTTGGGGGCCGGTTCCGGCCCGCGGGCGGTATGTTTGACACCACTGCTGTAAGGGGGTCGATGACCTGTAAGGGGTCGGTAACCTATGGGTCGTGAGCCATATATGGCTCTTTTGATGATTGCATCTGGCTCAGTGATAAAAGTAAATAAATATTCTCGCTTTTTCGCTGTTCATTTCCTGCTTTGGGCGGCAGTTGGCGGAAAGTGCAATTTTGATTGGATGATACTGACCAAGGTTGGCTGAAAGCGCAATAATGATTGGATGATACTGGCCATTCATGTTGAAACAGGCAAACACCCCTTTTAAATAAGCCCAACAAATAAAAAAATAAATGACAAATATCGTACAGTTCAGGTTGGAATTGACCGAAAGATTCACCTTTTGTGGAGAGAAGAGGTTCTGATTCTAATTTGCAATGAAATAAGACCATCATTTATTCAGTCTAAAAATGTTATGAATAATAGAAATGACAGCTCTTTAAGATTGAAAATTCAAATACATAGTATAATTATCTTTTGAGTGTGATTGTAACCAATCTTCAAACGTGAAAAAAATATTTCACATTCATAAAGAATGATCATACTTAATTGGTGATCGGAATTGGACTAAATCAGAAATTGTAGAGGATTAGGTAACACTGTGTATAGTGTATATATGTGTGACATCTACAACGGATCAAAAAGATCAAGAAGTAATTATTAGTATGTTGTATGAGCAGAGTCGGCTAACCTGGGGCGCGTTTCACTAAACTTTGCTATTTAGCAATATTGCTAAGTGTTAACAATATTGCTAAATGATGTTTAGTGAGACACGTTTTTAGCGTTAACAATGAACTTCGCAATATATTAGCAATATTGCTAAGTTAGCAATATTTAGTGAAACGCACACCCCTGCAGTTCAAATTTAGTGTCGAATTAGTTACATGCTTGAGGAGGCAGAGCCAATTCAATTTCATACTAATGAAGAACAGCTAGAACGTACTTATACACGGTCGAAGATCGAAAACAGGACGAAAATTAGTCGCTAAAACATCGCAAAACGAATTACAGTAAAGTCTCGTTATATCGATATCGGAAATATCGATAGTCCCGGTTATATCGATACTATTTCTATGCACGCACGAAGAAAATTGCATGCAAACAGGGTCGGATATATCGATACTCCCGGTTATATCGATATTTTTTCGGACTCCCTTGAATATCGATATAACGAGACTTTACTGTATTATTTTTTTCTTTTTATAGAAATTTCATTTTCACTCACTTGAAGAACGAAATTCCTTTGTTTTTCAGCTTGTAGTTGAAGCATCCGTAAGCGAAACATTGCGGCCCCCAACTGTTGTTCCTTTTTACAGCATCCATACGTTAAATAGACCTAAATACGCTCAAAACTATCCTATTTCTATGCCAAACCAAACCACGTTACTATGGACGCTACAACTCGTGCCGTCACTTCCGGGTTTGCAATCAACCTCGTCTCTACGCCACTTCTAAACCTATCTATTTCTATGGGATTGGCTGTGCATCTTCTCAGCCCCGCCTAGCACCCTCCCTGTCTTATCACGTGGGTTATTATTATATAACTCTACTTCGCATATTTTCTTCTATCGCACGGGTGGTTGTGGTCCCCATTCACCGCGAAAAACGAGGGATCACTGTGTGGGATTTTGAAACTAATGAACACACACTGTCCATTTAAGCTTTAAGTCTTTCACAATTGGTTTAATATTTTCAGAGGTTGAAGTCTACATTGGTGAACATGTCTGACTGAATTTTGGCGGTCAGTGGCAGCAGTTCAGGCAGGTTAAGCTTGTTTTTGTTTTGTTTTACACGCACATTAAACGTTTTAGACTGTCCCTGGTCCCTGCCCGTTGTTATGGGTCTGGCTATTGTTTAGAAAAAAAACAAGTCTATGTGAAATAATATTGGTGGACTTTTCTATTTGCCTCTTGTAGTGTGAGAAAACAGTTGAATACCACCAAGCGTGAATTTGTGTGACGTTTCTGTTTGAAGAAAAAAAAACAGAGAGAGTGGGGGAGTAACCAAGGCATGACTAAAAAAAAGTTCACGCCCTTTTTTGACATCTGAAATGAGACTTCACATTTCGGTGGCGACGCTCTATTTGTGTTCTTCGCCGTCGGCAGAGCGGAAGGGGCGCCGTGTTTCCTGGCGCTCTTCGGTCGATAAAGTCCAGGCCCCTCCGTATTTACCTGTCTACCTCTTCGTCGGCCGTGAGACTGTTAAACAAGTGCTGATTTCAAGCGGCAAAATAAGAAAAACTGCTTGTGAAAAGCAGCTGCCTACCCAAGAAGAGTGTTGAAAAGAGTTCTCCGGTGGTTCCTTGCCGGTCGGTGTCTTCCCGAAACGGACGGAGATGGAGCGGCTGTGCGGACCCGAGCTTCCCTTCTGGGTAAGTTTTCGACATTATTGCTCGATTGTCCACCTACGGTAATTACTAGTATGGGTTCAACTTATTGTGCGTTTCACCGTTGGCTAATCCACATTCGGGCCGAATGATTTGCGAGTGTTCTTTTCTTAGCTGGCAGCCATTCAGATCAGGAACGACCAGCGCCAACTTTACTATTCCATTTCGATAAGATCCATGCTGTCAGAACGAATTGCGTGTTGTGGTTTTGCTTTCCAAATGCAGCTCACTATGCTTTGCTTCTCTTAACCCATCGGATCCGATACACAATTAACCTGAATTGCTACAAAATCTCATCTTGGATATAACATGAAGCAATTCTGCATTTGTGTTCCGCATTATTGAAAATTGTAGATTTCAATCGCGATGCTGATCCACTAAATGTGGTAGAACATGCGAAGAAATACACAAATCTCGTTAAGTACATATTTCCATATTTCTCAGCCTTAACTGAGCCAAACTATGGATTTTGTATTAAAAAAAGCTCGAGGCATGCCACCTAACAAAACCTGCACAGAAAAACAGCCATATATATATACAGTAAACTCTCGTTATATCGATATTCAAGGGAGTCCGAAAAAATATCGATATAACCGGGACTATCGATATATCCGACCCTGTTTGCATGTAATTTTGTCAGTGCGTGCATAGAAATAGTATTGATATAACCGGGACTATCGATATATCCGATATCGATATAACGAGACTTTACTGTATATATATATATATATATATATATATGTATATGTATATGTATGTGTATGTATGTATATTATATATCGATATCGATATAACGAGACTTTACTGTAGTTGTTTGCTTCTGTGTGCCCTGAGATAGACTAGCAACCAGTTCAGGGTGTCCCCCGCCTTGTGCCCGAAGACAACTGGGATAGGCTCCACCACATCCTGCGACCCTCGTGAAAATTGAGCTGTTTGGATAATTGATTGATATTCATCAAAATGCCATAATTGAAGAAAAACAACAATTATGCAGTACCTTTCATACATCGTGAAAGCAGTCTCATGGCAAAAGTTGCTTGTGTATTGTATTGCTGGGTTGGGGCAGTGGGGGTCAAACTCATTTTTGTCACATCGTATTTATGGTTTCCTTCAGAAGGCCATTCTGACTGGAAAACCAAAACTAAATATGAAACATTTACACAACAAAAGTAGTCAATAACTCGTTTTAAATTCATGTTTTAGTAAAAAAAAAAAATCTAATATTACATTTACAGTCAAACCTCAGTTTTTACGCCTGGATTTACTTACTACCCCTACCACTCCCACTCCCACTACTACTCATTATCATTATCATTGTCATTATTATGGCCCGGTAGTCGAGTGGAGTTTGCATGTTCTCCCCGGACCCGCGTGGGTTTTCTCCAGGTCCTCCGGTTTCCTCCCACACTCCAAAAACATGCATGTCAGTCAGATTGACCACTCCAAATTGTCTGCGATTGGCTGGCAACCAATTCAGGGTGTTCCTCGCATAGTGCCCCAAGACAGCTGAGATTGATCATCAGGATCATTTTGATGCTGCTTCAGAGCTGATCATTTGAATCAGGTGTGTTGCTCCTGGGAGAGCTAGAAAATAGGCAGGACAGCGGCCCTCGAGGACCGACTTTGGACACCCCTGTACTAAAGCATTAAATGTAATGTGTGCAAACCTCATGCACAGTAAGCCCACTATAACCCAATTTATTAACTATCTACTAACTAACTATTAATTATCTATCAAATGTGAAAAATCGCCCTGATCAGTTAATAAATTTGTCTCAAGGAATATGCAAGATATGGCATTTACATACTATTTCACAGATACTGGCAGGAGGAAATGGAAATAGATTAAAATAACATACCCACTGTGATTGATCAAGATTGCGTCTGTTTTTAATAAATTTCAATCAAAGGTGCAAAGTTAAAGAAATCAACATTTATTAAAAAATTGAATCACTTTCAACATTCAAAACATATGATTACACAACAAATTACTCAAGCTCAATAATATCTACTTGTGTTAAACTCCGAAAAATCATGGCTGGATTGTCCTGACCGCACACTCTACAAACTCGCCACGGACGCCCTCGCCTTCACGCGTAAACAGTACAAGTGTATCGTTGCCAAACACACAGACACATAGGCTGTATTAAAGGACAACCGACGTCACTTTTTTGTTTCTTAACTGACATCAGAAAAATGTTTTATAGCATCTAAAATACTCAAAACACGCAATATGATATTTTTATTCAAATGCAAAACACCAATAAAAATGACTTAGTGTCCAAAATCTGCAAAAAATTGAGCTGCGAATTGGGCATTTTCAGAAAGTCCCACCCCCAGTTCGTGACGTCACGCCAAGACGTCTTGCATTGCTGGAGAATAAGAATAAATACAATGGCTTCAGATTCAGATAATATGCTTTCTTGTTACACATCCAGTTATGAATATGATTCAAATAGTTCTGAAGAGTACACATGTTTGAAATCGATTGAATAATTTATTTGTGCCATTTTGAGACAACATTGGGGGGAAATCTCTCACCCAAAAAAAGACGCACAAAATGCCGACCTCCTGTGGCCACCTCCGTTTCCACAGGCTGATAAATTCCTAATATGGAGCTTGGACACCCTCTTCTGGTGGCTTTTGGGTGAAACACAAGGTTTTCAGACCAAACAATACAGCAAAATACATTGACGTGATGGAAGGACAGCTACAATGTGTTTTTTTTCGGTCAGGGGGCGTTCCTTTAGTGACGTCACGTACGGACTCGTCACCAACTCAAAAACAAGACTTCCTGAATATTCAGAATATTTTAAAACATCAAATATAGCTATATGCGGTGGAATATTTTTAAAATACGCTCAGTAGAAGTCATTTGAAGCCATTTTACAAATTATGGACACAACTTGTCCGGAGACGTCGGTTGCCCTTTAAATATCCTACCTGCAGCTGAAATTTGCATACTCGGCACGACAGCCAATCAGAAGCCTGCTTTTTTTCTTCCGGACTTTCCCGAGGGATATAAGGTCGTGCATTTGCATATCATTTTCCAAAGTAAGATGCACAGTACCTCAGCCCCAGAAGAAAAAATTCAAAAGAAGCTGACAAAATTTATAACGCTACAAAATGACATGTGTGCCATACTATTGTCATGATCTGGTTGGCGACCAACGGGGGGCGCTGTCGGCCCCGCCTGCACCTGCACAGGTGCTGGTCGTCCCGATCAGATTGGCGACCAGCGGGTAGCGACGTCAGCCCTGCCGGCAGCCTCGCAGGTGCTGGTCGTTATAATCAATGACACTTAAAAGGACACCTGGCACGATCATCTGGTGCCTATTCATTGTTTGTTTGCTGCTTCTTTGCAGCATGCATCGTGTACGTGTTTGTTTAACCTTGGCGGGCTTTTACTTTTGGTCTTCTTTTGCTACTTTGTATTTTTTCCATTCAGGTCATTTTGATGTTTTAAATTTTGTTCCTGCTGACTTTATTTTAATACAATTTGTCAAACAACCTCCTGCTCCCTCCTGCCTGCTTTTTGGGATCCGAACCCGCCATCACCACCTCACAAACCGTGACAACTATGTGCCGTTGCGTCACTTCCGTCATAATTTAATAAGCTTAATGCATGACTCTGTTACATATGTGTTTATTTTAGAAGCCATCACACATTAACAAATAAACTGAAACAAGGTTATCGGCAGGTGCCAATGTGTGCACATCAGGTTTCGATAGAACTCTGGATTTGTTTGTGAAATGCGTTGGAGCTGCCTGATCTAAACATAGTTGGATATGCTGGAAGGTTTTTTTTTTCTCTTACACTGTCATGTTTGAAGCAGAATTGAAACTGAAAGGGATGAAGCTAAATGAAGAACTGAATAGTCAGGATCGGTTGTTTGGTGGGAAACTTTTCATCTTGTGCATTTTTTTTTTATCTCAGCAAAATATGTTTTTTTACAGTATATAACACATTTCACAAGGTAACTGAGTCTGCTTCATATATTTACAAATACAACATAAATCATAATAATAGTAATACAGTGAGACCTCAACTTACGAACTTATTTAGTTCCCAGACAGAGTGTGTAAGGTGAAAAGTGTGTATCTCAAAAAAAAATGTTCTCATAGGAAACCATTAAAATGGGAATAATCCGTTCCCGGGTTTCCATAAAATATACTTTTCAACTAAATAAGCCTTAAAACTACATACAACATACCTTATTCTATGTATAATAAATGTGCTATTGTATTGTAATGAAAGAAATACACTGCATTGTATCATAAAGTCACTTTATTTACATTTGTGATGGTCATTTATGGCTTGATGGAATGGCGTTGGAGGTCGAAGGTCAAAGGGAATTGCATGAGGACTGTAATTAAAGAAATAAACTGTGCTGTAAAATAAAGTTTTATTTCCCTTTTTGATGGTCGTTGATGGCTTATGGAAGGAGAGTCACCTTCCACAAGGACTGTTGGTGCTGTTCGGTCGTGTGCTTCCGCCGAAGATCACTCCGCCAGCAATGGTGGATGTGTATTATGAAAATAGTGCTTATTATAAGGTTTAATTTTCATAAATTTGACGTTTGTAAGATGAAAAGTTTGTAAGTTAAGGTGTTTGTAAGTTGAGGTGTCACTGTACATTTCATTTCCAAGCACCTTTTAGAACATGTCATGGAAGAATACAATGTTGCTTCCAAAAACTACTAAAGAAACATTTTTTAGAATTTAATGACAAAGTATTAGCATAGAAACCTAAAAATGTATTATATCACAATAAAGGGTTTCTCTGATGTTTCACTCCCAAGTCTAGTTTGTAAAAGATGTAGAGGAAAAGTTTACTTCTATAATGGATCGGACCATGAGACATTTGTTTCAAATTATCAAGCAGCACAATTTGCACGCAGTCAACATATAATAATAATAATAATACATTTCATTTTTAAGCGCTTTTCAAAACTCTCAAGGTCACTTTACAGTCACAGGATAAGTTTTTCTGTGGATGAGCAGCGGCAGCCAGACGCGCCAGCGTTCCCTCAACTCGGAAGTAACTCGGCTAAAAAGCTAGCTAGCTAATAGATAGCTAGCTAGGCCTTCACTCAACCCGGAAGTAACTCAGATAATAAGCCAGCTAGCTAGCTAATAGACAGCTAATAGATAGCTAAGTAACTCGGATAGGAAGCTAGCTAGCTAATAGATAGCTAACAGATAGCTAGCGAGGCCTTCACTCAACCTGGAAATATCTAAGCTAGCTAGCTAATAGACAGCTAATAGATAGCTAAGTAACTCGGATAGAAAGCTAGCTAGCTAATAGATAGCTAACAGATAGCTAGCTAGGCCTTCACTCAAACTTTTGTAATGTAATGTAGGGAAAGATGCACGTCTGCTACAAGCTAAATGTTGAAAACACGAAGCTGGAGCATCCATTGACGTAAAGATATTGTCTCACATCTCCTGTCCCATGTAAATCCGCTTCAATTCCAAACTGCAACAATTGGCCTTAAGTTTTTGAAACATTCAGAATAACGTGTTTGCATGCATGAGCAGAAAGTTACTTTTGTATATGTGGCCTAATATACATAGTAATTTACTAAACACATATTTTCCCCCTTTTTATCTTCTAGTTGTATTCACCACGCCTTTCAACACACTAATGAAGTAGTCGTAAAAATGCAAAAAAAAAGCATCGATTTGAATTTTCTCGGATCAGACTCAGATGTCTTTCAAATGTGTTTTTAATACTCTATTTTCCACACAATTAGGTGCACCGAAAGGCATTCCATTTTCTCAAAAGCCATCAGTGCTTCTGTTTCTCTAATCCCTCCTCCTTCTCACTGTGTCTGTAATTCTCCCTCCCTCATCTACCACGGATCTTGACCAATCACATGCGGCTTTAACCGAAGACCGGGGGTGGGGAAGAGAGGACAAAAAAAGTCGGCTGCCATTTCCAGCTCCATGTTCGTTCACTTCAGAGATCCAGCTCCAAGAACCGGCTCGTTCGCGAACGACACATCCCTCATTGCGGTGCTCCATGTGTTTCCCGAAAAATAGTTTGTATGCTAAGCTTATATTCTCGCGAATTTAATGTTCATAAGACGAAAACTTTGTTAGCTAAAGCGTTCATAAGCCGAGGTATCACTGTATTTTATTTTCTTGGAAGGCTGAAATGGAATCACCTTGACATAATAGAACTTTTGTTATGTTTTCTAGCTACAAGAGTGGCTATGGCTGCATGACACTAAAGGGAATACAATACACAATAAGCTTCACTTAAATAGAGCCTTCAGCACCGAAATAAAGTTTGAAATACATTGATACCTTGGCTTACGATTTTAATTGGTTCCCAGACAGTCTGTAAGGTGAAAAGTGTGTATCCCCAAAAATAATTTCCCATAGGAAACCTTTAAAATGAAAATAATCTGTCCCAGGTCCCCATAAAACATAATTTTCTACCTTCTAATTTTCTAAGCCTAAAAAATACACAAAATATACCTTATTTTATGTATAATAAATGTGCTATGGTATTATCTCTACTGTATAATAAAGCCATTTTATTTACCTTTGTGATAATAATAATAATACTAATACATTTCATTTATAAGCACCTTTCAAAACTCTCAAAGTCACTTTACAGTCGCAGGATTTTTTTTTTCAGTGGGTGAGCAGCGGCAGCCACACACGCCAGCGTTCACTCAACACGGAAGTAACTCAAATAGATAGAAAGCTAGCAAACCAGCTAATAGCCATTGAGCTAGATAGCGAGCCAGCGAGCTAGATAGCTATAGTGCTAGCCAGATAGCAAATAGATAGCTAGCCAGCTAGACAATATAGCTAGTTACAGATCTTTTTAGCTAGCTTTTGTATCACTAGCTAGATAGATATCTGTAGCTATGTATTTATTCAACTACAGTAAAGTCTCGTTATATCAATATCGGATATATCGATAGTCCCGGTTATATCGATACTATTTCTATGCACGCACGGAGAAAATTACATGCAAACAGGGTCAGATATATCGATAGTCCCGGTTATATCGATATTTTTTCAGACTCCCTTGAATATCGATATAACGAGACTTTACTGTATTTATTTAAAGGACAACCGACACCTTTTTTTTTGTTTCCTAATTGACATCAGAAAAACATTTTATAGTATCTAAAATACCCTGATATTTTTAGTCAAATGCAAAACACCAATAAAAATGACTTAGTGTCCCAAAACTGCCACAAAATGAGCTCAGAAATGACAAAATTAAGAAAGTCCCGCCCCCTTGTTTGTGACGTCACGCCAGGATACACCGTCACAAACTGACCTGCTCGAGAATCAAAACAATGGCTTCAGAGAGTTCAGATTTGCAGAAGATGCTTTCTTGTTACTCATCCAGTTATGAATATGATTGAAATAGTTCTGAAGAGGAAAGCATGAATGTTTGCAATCGATTAAAGAAGTCCTTCCGTCTCATTTTGAGGCATATGGACTCCAATGTAGCTCCCAGAAAATGCACAAGATGGCGCACAAGCTCCGTTGAAAATGGGCTGATTTGTCTGCTGGGAATTTGTGTCAACTACTATCAAATATTAGTCTTGGTGCAGCACAAACTGGGTTGCACATCTGGGTTGCACATCTTGGAAGTTGTGAGATTGCAACAGCAACATATGCAAGCAGACACACTAAAACATCATTAATAGCTGGTTCCCTTGCATGTCTTTTCATTTCAAATTGAACTGATGCCTAGTGCGGGTTATTTGTGCAGCCTGATTGATGGGAATTTTAACCTTGCAGAAGTGTCTGAAACTCCCGGGCAGACAACTCTGAAAGGCTGCCTGCCCGGCCATAAACTTGCCTGCCCCATTTTTCACAAATTGAAACACAATAAGATGACTAATCGCAAACATTGTTGCGAAGTATAAAGGATTTTTTTTAATTAAGGAAGAACCTACCACAAATGCTCCCTTGCTTAATTTATGATAAATATCCCTTGGTGAAGCTTTTGCTCCAGTTGTCGTTTGTCATCATGATGCACAATGCAATGTTTGCGTTGCATTGTCTGCTTAAAACCACGTGGACTCCTCTATCTAAGCGGCTTTCAAAACTCTCAAGTACACTTTTCAGTCACGGTGTAGTCTGAAGCACGATACATTTGCATACTCGGCACCGGCAGCCAATCAGAATCCAGTTTGACAATTTGCATACTGGGCACCGGCAGCCAATAAGAAGCCAGTTTCGTGCTTCGGACTAGACTTTGACTGAAAAGTGTACTTGAGAGTTTTGAAAGCCGCTAAGAAAGAGGAGTCCATGTGCCTTGTAGCGGTTTGCTTGATTGAATGAAACAAATGTTTCAGTTAGTTCGCTGAAGAAGCGAAATGGCCGACACCTTCAAAGAAGTACAGATGACGGCTAAAGAAACCTTTTCATCGATGGACCACTCCTGTATGACTGAGAGCTTACACAGATGTTTGATTTGGAAAAAAAAAGACGTTTTTTTTCTTTAAGAAGTTGTCGGCCATCCGGACCAAGACATTTTGAAAGTTGTACGCCCGACGTAAAAAGTACCCCCTGGTGGGAACGAGTCCAAATTTCACTGTTTTCTATCCATTTTGTCTGTCGTCTGTTTGTCTGTCGTCTGCCTGTCTCTCTAATGTTTAAACCACCTCTAATGTTTAAACCACCCCCCCTCACTGCTGCGTTCTTGACCAATCACGTGACTTTAACCGAAGACTTGGGGCGCGGAATAGAAGACAAAAAAAATGTCGGAAGCCATTTTCTTTTTTGGAGAATGGCTTCACTTTCTCTCTGTCTGTAACCCCTCCCTCACTGCTGCGTTCTTGACCAATCACGTGGCTTTAACTCACGACTGGGGGTGGGGAATAGAGGACCAAAACAAGCTGGGTGCCATTTTCTTTTAGGAGAACGGGCTCGTTCGCGAACGACACATCACTCATGGTGGTGCCAGCTCTGTGTGTATCCTGAAAATAGTTTGTATGCCAAGGTAAAATTTTCATAAATGTAACGTAAGCCAAGGGGTTCGTAAACCGAGGTATCACTGTACTAGATCCAGGAAATCAGAAAATTGATCCATGTAGAAGGCGCATCTGACGACAAGGCACACTATTGGCTATCGATAAAAAAAAAAATATTCCCTTTAGATGCGGCCTTATAGTGCGGAAAATATGGTGAAGTGATTTGTAGCTATTGCATTCGGCAGACTTTCACTCGGCAGACTTTCAACCATAGAACTGTAAGATGAAAACTGCAGAAGAT